>NC_089140.1:4070736-4295657 GCF_009819655.1 Sylvia atricapilla
CCTGCAACCCCTTCTCCAGGTCTTCCCTGGCCCTGGTTCAGTGTCCCAGGCTGTTGCTAAATGCTGCATGAAGCCCCATTTTCCTTCCTTTTTCAATCCAGGGAAAATGAAGTGAAATCTCCACCCCGGATGATAAAAAAGAAAATCTTATCAAAGCACGACTTTATGAAGGGCAAGGCAGACAAAGAGAGTGGGAAGAAAGAGAAGATAATTTCCTAAACCATTAAACAAGCCTCATTTTCCCACACCAGCGCTTCTCCCTCCTTATTTTCATGAGGCAGCAAGCAGCCCCTTCCTGTGAGCACATCACCTCTGTGTTCTGTGGGTGAACAGGGGACGGTTCTGGGTTTGAAGGTCCCTTTGGAGCTCTCTGCTAGTCCCTTCTGTCCCTGCTGGTCACCTCTCTCATGTCCTCAAGACACTCTCTGGTACCTCCACAGCATCACAAGTCTGGAGAGGATCTAAAATCAGCGTTTTCATTTTCATGCCACGAAAGGAAAAATTTCCCAAACAGACTTTTGGGACTATGGTAAAGTGATCAAAGAAATCTGGGAGTGACACAACAAACAGCAAATGCCAGAGAACAAGAGATGAGGACTTGAAATTGTCCTGTTTCATCTCACAGGGACACAAAAGGGAGACTGATGTGCACAGCAGAAAACTCCCAGCAGGACAGGAACCATCAGCACTTCCTGGAGGTTTCACCTCCCTCCTCCAGGTGAGGACCAGCCAGCACTGGAGACATGGAATAATGTGGAGCTGGTGCTGCCAGCTCCCTGCAGCTCATCCGTGCAGTTCATCCCTCCACATTTCCTAGTATTTGTTCTCCTGTTCTGGGAAGAGTCGAGAGCTGCAGCAAGAGGCCCAGCTCACAGGGATGTTTAGAGAAAGGAAAGACCATTGTGTGAAAGATTCTGGTATTTCAGGGTTTGTTTTTCCTTCTGACACAGAACAAAACACCACCGTGTCAAAACCCTCTGCAGGGCAAAACAGAACAACAAAACAAACCCTAAAACAAAACTAACCAGAAAATATTAAGCAGCAGCATTTTGGACATGGTCTGTGGAAGTGTTTATCTTCATTTTTGGGCTTTTCGATCTCAAAATCTACTGTTGTAGCTGTTTTAGGAAAATTAAAAGGGGGGGGAAAAAAGGGGGGGGGGGGAATGGGGGGAAGAAAGAAACAAAGGGAAATAAAAGCCCCACCAGGGCAGAGAAGAGAAGCCTTCCCTGTGCCAGGGTCTGACCCTGCCTCTGTGGGTTTTCACTGCAGGGGCACCAGGATCAAAGCATCTCCTCTCGTGCTACCCTAGCTGGGATGCTGAGCTGCTAAAGAGCCTCCAAGTTTTAAGGCGGAAAACTTGGGAACGGGCAGAGCAGCCACCCTGTGTGACATCAGCAGAGCTGCCTTGCACCAGTTTTCCTTGAGTAGGACTCGGGCCAAGCAGCCCAGAAAGTTTAGAAAGGTGGGACGTAAGGGTCGGTTCCCAGCAGCAGAACCGGGGCAAAGCCGCTGCTCTGGGCGCTGGTTTGGGTCAAAGCGCTTTCTTCACTGCAAGCCAAACCTCCTGGCTGGCGCTGCGTGGGTTGGTGTGGCTCCTCAGGCTTTCAGCCCCTCCGCCGGGGATGTTTTGTGGGTGCCTGGGTGAGTCTGGCGCTGTGGCAGCCCCGGGTGCCGCTGCCTTGGCCGGCGGCAGAGAGCAGCTCGCCACCAGCTCTCGCCTTGCGCTTGGCACGGCGCCCGGCCGCCTTTCACTGCCGCCTTTTCATTCGCCTTAATTCACTGCGTTTCCTTTCTTGCTCCTTGCGAGGAACAGAGGGAGAGCTTGTTCCAGCAGACGGGCCCCATCCGCCCCACCCGGCTGGGCTGGAGCGAGGGCTGGAAAAGCGGGATGCGGGCGAAGGGGGAATCTCCCACCCCTGCGGGGCCCCCGCGCCGCTTCCCAGCAAATACGGTAAGCGCTCGGCCTAAAAATGTAAGTCTGATCTCATGACACAGGGTGGCCCCGCATTCCTCACCTCTGACATAACCCGCTGGGAGTGTGCTCCGCACAAAAACACAAACAAGATGTCCTGGCGGGCCGGCGGCGGGGGCCGGGCGGTGGCAGATGTTCCGCAGAGCGCCCCGGGTGCCGCAGCTCGGGCACAGGCTGTACCCCGGGCAGCCCCCGGCCCTCGGCAAGGTAACGTGCTGTGCTCAGGGAGGCAGCTGGATCCCTTCCCAAAATCTCCCCTGGGATTTTTTTTGCTTGGCCGATGATGGCGCGTTTGTAAGGACTTCGCGGTGCTTTTTGCAGGAGGCCGGTGGTTGTTAATTTTTTGCCTCGTTTTGTGTCCCTGGGCTGGCTCTGCTCTGGCTCTGCCATGGCCATGATCTCTCTCCCCTGGCCCTGAGCGCTCCTCACAGAGCTCGGCACCCAAAGCCGGGGGTGTGTGGGGCGGTGATTCCTCCCTGCACCCAGACACAGCCCTGCCATGGGATGCTTTGCCAAGGATCACGTGGAGAATCCGAGACCCGCTGCCGTAAACACGAAGCTGATTTTGCTCCCAGCCAAACCCTCGTTCAAAGCACAGCCTTGTCTAGAGCAGGAACAGATCCTGCTCTCCCCTCTAGCCCGGCCACGCCGCACCACTTGTTCACTTTCTTCTGCAAATGCCCTAAACCTTGACAACGACCTATTTTCCCTTGTGTTACGCAAAGCTCCTTTCCTAGAAAGAGGCTTTGTAACGCTCGGTCCAAGCAGCCCAGCTCTCCTCCATGTGTGTAAAAGCAAACTGTAAGAGCCTGGCAGGTTCAGCTCAGCTCCAGCGCATCCAAAACCCACACACGGGTGAGTCAGGAGACTCGGGCAGATGTTACCTGAAACCATCCTGCGAGACAGCCCGCCCCGTTAGCAGGGGAATTAGATAAGCAGTAAGGCAGCCTTCAAGTCCACTCCTCAAACTTTGCTTTTTATTGGTGCTTTTCACCCATCTCCTCCTTCTCCAGCGTTCAACAAAGCTGGGAAGACAGCTTTTTTCCCCAAAACGTTTCTGTTTCTCTCCTTGCCTTTCACTGGCAGGGAAAAGATCTGATTTTTTTTTTTTATTTCACATTTAAAAAAAGGAAATTAAAAAAAATAATAATCTCCTTCCTCTACAATACTTCCAAGTTTGCTACTCCTTTGGCAGAGGATGGTGTGCAAGAGAACACAAGACAAACAGTGGTCATGAGAAACAATAGTAACAGGAGAATAAAAAATGTTTCCAATTTGCTCCTTCAGAGCACACAACGCTTGATCCCAGAGCAGAGGAGAGCCTTTCCTCGTGGGTCCAAGGCTCTTTTCAGACATTCCCATATCCTGGGCCTCTGATCCTTTCTTGTTTCTCAAGGAGGTGCTCTGGCCATGCTCAAGCTGCTGGCAGCGCAGAGTTGTCTCCTCCCCTCACTGGTGAACACAAACAGCTCCTTCCACGATCTCTTCTCCATCTCTAATCCGCAGCCCAGGCTTTTAAGCTAACACAAAGTCAGGGATGGTTTATTTTAACATGCCAGGCTGTAACCTGAAGCTAGAGATACAAATTCAGCCTAACAAGTTTCCCTTGGCCAGCAAAGAGCGCAGGTTAGAGATTAATCCAACAGCAGCAGATGGTCTGGGCTGGACGCTTGCTGCTTCCCACAGCTGCTCTTTCCTGTCCCCTCGGTACCTGCAGCCTGGCTTGGCTTCTCTCCCTGCTCTTGCCTGGACAGGGACAGGCTGCTTTACACAAAAACAAAAGCAGAATTTGAAGCCTGATGTGCTGGAGGCTGGGTTTGTCTGTCAGTGGCTCACAACACCAACATCCACTCATGTTTTCCATCACTTGAAACCATCAGACCTCAGATCACTGCCAGTGACTCCTTGTGCCTCTGTTATCTTGTCCATGCAGGACAAGGATGATGGGGAGGGCTCAGTTTGAGCCAGAGAAGTTCTGCTGTGGGTTTTATCCCCTGTTCAAACCAGTCTGAGATGACACAGTGAGTGCAGGTTTTCCCTGCTCCTTGGGGAGCCACTCATGAGAGGAGTGAGTGATCCCATACATGACCTGGTCTTCCCTGGTTCTAAGAGTTCAGGTTGAACCTTTGGATGGGTTCCTGTGTCCCAGAAACAGTCAATTTCCCTTTCTCTCTCCCTCTCTCTCTCCCTCTGTACCTGTCTGCCTATTGGCACAAACCTTGTCAGCTTCAATTCTTTGGGAATGCAAATGTACCATGGAACAAAGCTGGGAAATATCCCTTGGTTCACAAACAGTGAAGAGGAAGTGACAGAGAAATTCTCTGATCACATCTGCCTGTTCTCCTGCCAAAAAATGCCAGGGACTACTTAATCCCAAAGTGATGATGAATACTTTGGGTATGTTACCCATAACTGTCTATGCCAAACCCCCAATTTTCCATGCTTTTAGACCAAGAGGAGGCAGCTAGAAAGTCAGCAGGAGTAAAAGGCATAATTTTAATTTACCTGGAGGAGGTGGACATCCCTTCCCACTTTGGCCTGATAGAACATCTCTGGCCACACAAGAGCCATGAGGAAATCTTTCCCTGGTCTGAGGATACTTAAGGTAATGGCGGATATAAATGCACTGAGGTGCTGTACAGACCCTCCCTTTCCACCTCTGGGATTAAAGAAAGCAATGGAATTAAAGGAAACAATGATTTTACTGGTCATTTTGAAAAGCATCACATGGGCAAAACTTGCATAGAATCACCAGGGCACTGTGACTCCCCAAATCCTCCTGCCTGGCTGAGCAGAGCTCTCCTGCTCCTCTCCCCCAGCCCCTGGCCAAGGCAGGGGTCTCAAAAAAGTTTAACATCCTTGCAGGAGGCAGCAGCCTACAAGATGGATTTGTAGGAAATTTTTTATTTATTCCAGCTGACTCCTTTAGGGTGAGATGAGCTTTGCTCTAAAAGGGTCATTCCTGGCTGGAAAGGGAGCACAGGGAGATTTACCCAGGGGCTGCAGCTCTGACCCAACAGAACAGGAGACAGCCCTCAGCATCAGCCACTCTTGACCACCCCTGGGATCAGGAGCATGCAATAGGATCCTGTTGTTTTGGGGGTTTTTTTAGGGACTCAGGTGTCCTGCTTGGAATCTAGTGGCAGAACACAAAGCTGCTTTCAGTACCCACCAGTTTTCCTCCCTGAAATTCTTTCCTGAAAATAAATGTGATCCCTATGTCAACTATATAAGCCTGCCTGGAAACCCCATGGAATAAAGGGTCTTTGACTGGGGCTGTTCTTTGAGCTTTGCTAGCAAGTTTTGAATGTGCCACCAGGCTGAGGTGATCTGAAATACAATTTCCAAGGAATGTTATCCAGTCACGCTATTTTATTTTTTGCCTGTTTTTAAATGCACATTGAATGCAAACAAGTCAGGAGCTGGCTGCTGGGCTAATTCCTGTGCTTGCTCACACAGGGATTATTGGGCACCTGGGATTTCCAGTGGCACAGTGTTTATTAGGGGTGCTAACAATGTGCTGGAGCAGGGGCTGGGTTTTGTAGCTGATGTGCTGCTTTGGGTGCTTTGGCCCATAATGATGAGCAGTCAGTCCCAGCATCCCACAGAGACAGAAGCTAAAAGTTGGATGCTGTGAACAGAGCAGGGCTGGGATGTTGGCAGGCACCTTTCCCATGGAGGCAGCACTAATTTATTTCCAGTTTCATTTGTTTTCTCCATTTTAAAACTCAAACCCTTGGAGTCAGTGAGTAAGGGAATGCTAATGTTAGGATTAAAAATAAAAACAAATTAAAATTGGGGGGGGGGGGGGGGGGGGGGAAAGGACAAGAAAATGCCTTCTTTTGAGCATCCAGAAGGCATAGCAACCAGAGGGAAATAAACCATGTTCCAGAATTATTATCTTGCTGTAATTCTGTGCACAGGGACAGGATAAATGGCCTATTCCTGGAAGTGCTCTTTCCATGGCTGCATCTACGGGTTTGGATTTAAGGTCAGATTACCTGATTTAACAAATTGAGGAGTGTCAGCTGATCCCAAGTGCACGCTGTGCCTCCCAACCTTCTACCTCAGTGTCTGAAACCAGCTCCCCTAAACCAGCAGTTCTCAAACCTCAGTGTCTGGGCTGTGATTCAGCAGCATAAGGAACATCCCAAAATACAACCCCTAAAGTATTCAGGCATCCGCTAAAACCCATACATGGTCCCCAGACTTGAAAATTCCATTTTTTTCCAGGCTTTCAACATTTCAAAGCTTGAAATTGCCTTTCACATTCACTTGTAACTGAAAGATGTGAGTGAGAAAACACAGCCTTGTGTGTAGTCAGTGCTGGACAGAAAAAACCCACTGCTGCTTCCTCTATCAGGCAGGAAGGACCTTCAGGCTGGTGGCTGGAAGGTCACAATATTTCCTTGCTATCTTGTTTTCCATGGAACTGCAGCCAAAGCTGAGGATCTCACCCCTCTGGGCTCATTGAGGGGGTGATCCTCATTCCACTGGAAATCTGCTCAGCTTCACTCTAGATCCAGCACAGCATCATGAGCCCAGGAGCAAAACAATGGAACTGCAAAAGTCTGCCATTTCTAGTCCTTCACTCTGATTTCCTTTTTCTGAACCCAAATGTGCCAACAGTGGGGTTTTCTCTTCCCTGAGCCTCCCAGAGCTGTAGGCATGCAGCAATGAGGTTTGTGCTGTTGATTGATCCAGGGAAGGACTGATGCGGATAGCAAGGCAATTCCCAAAATCTGCAAGGGGAACGGCGTGGGCAGCATCATTATGTTCCAAGAGGAATTCAGTTTCTAATACCTTTATAGAGTAAAACACAACACAGCCTTTGGAAGATGGAGGAGGAAGCCTGCAGCCAGTGACCCTGAGCTCCTCAGCTAGATTGTGCCAGATGCAACAGGAGGCTGGAAAACCTCAGGAATTTGCTTGGACCACATTCAACTCCCTTCCTGTGGAGTCTGATAAAGCCTTAAAACATCAGCAGGGCTGGGGACAGGTACAGGCAGTGCCATCCAGAGCAGGGATGGACCTAGCATGCTCTGCAACCTTCAAACAACCCTGAGCTGGTGCTGTTATTTCTCCCCCACGGATGAGGTGCAGAACTAAGGGCCTGACAGCCCTGGAAATGGAAAATTCCTGGAGTAACCATGGTTTTCATGATAACAGTGGGCACTGAGCCTGTAACAAGCTCTGTTTGAGGCAGCTTGAGGAGAGCCCTTATTATTTACAGTGCTGGACCCCTGCACAGTGGCCTGTTCTCCCTGATGTTTGCAGCTGGAAAACTGCAAAGAAAAAAGCCCATAGTGCCTCAACTGCTGCAAAATACAGCAATTAAGGAGCGGAACACTCCTGAACAAAGTGCTACAGAGATGTGATGCTGTTTGTTCTCTCTGGAGCTGAGCCCAGGGCCTGTGACTGAACCTGTTGAATCCCACGCCTTCAAAGCCAGACCTTGGTCTGTGCTCATGCTCTCCTATCTCGGGGTGAGAGCTTTCCTGGAGCCACCAAAAGAGCCCAAACCCTTTCTTCTGTAATCTGTCCTGCCTGTCAGGATGCCAGAAGCCATGCCAGACCTGGAGCCTGGGCCAAAATTGCTATGTAGACAAGCCCAGAGAAGAGAGCTGGCACAAGGGGCTGTATGAAGGGAGATATGTGAAGCTGTAGGCAAATAGTTTGGTAATCACACGGGTAGGTTGGGCTTGGCATGTCTGCTCATCAAGAAAGAAAGAGGCAAAACAGCTCGGGAAAGGTTTGGAGCCTGGTTTGGTGGGAGCTCATGAGAGCTTCAAGGGATTAAACAATCATTCTCTGAGGAAGGTGGAGGTGAAGGACTCAGTGACATCCTACTGAGGCCACAAACACCCTTCCAAAAGAGGTTTTCCCAGTGGGAAAAAAAAAAAAATGACCACATTCCTGATAATGAATCCCATTCCATGGTGTGGTTCATGGGGGGAACAGGAGTGTGTGTACCTTGCTTAGCACATGTCCAGAGGGATATATCCCCTGGGAGGCTGCCCCTGGTGCTCACGGCCAGCCAGGCCCCCAGTGAACAGTTCTGATCAAAGCCTTCCCAAAGCTGATCTATTTTCAGCCCAACCCACTCAATACCTTGATTGCCACACAGCTCTTTTAGCTGCTCTTAGGTAAACAGGCTGTCGCTCCTTGGCACTTTGCCTCCTCGCTAAGCCCAAAAATACAAGTGGCACAGAAAATTAGAGAAGCTGCTCTCCCTCGCCAGGAAAAATGATGCTATTTCTGAAATAAACTGGTTTTAATACACCTCACTGGCCATGCAGGGCTAAATATGCATAAATACACTTGAACTGGAGGTTCAGCTGTTGACATCTCAGTATGGAGACTGAGACAGAGAGAATTATGTGTCTCACAGGAGATGAAGCACTGCACAGGACACTTTTCACATGTCCTCCCTCAGCCAGAGTCCCTGGGGCTGAGCCACAGGCTTTAACAGATCGAAATCAGAGCTCCATCCACGGCAGATCTTATTTTTGAGGAATGGCAGGAACACCGGCCAGAGTTGGAAATTGTGTTTTCAGTTTCCCCTCAGTAAGTAAACACAAAGAAGTCAACAACAGATGGAGCATCACATGGAGTTACACAGGTCAGCACTGACTGCAGAGAACCCCCGAGTCTGAAAAAGAAATAATTTGAAGGGGGGAGCAGCTGGGAGATTTTTCTGAGAGATTGAGAAATAAAGCAAAAAAATACTGGTGTGAGCAACCTCCTCTGCAAGCAGCAGCTGAAAACCTTGGGTTTGTGGAAGGAGACAAAGATGGGCAGGTAACAGGGCAAGCTGACAGCTCCTAGGGTAGGAGAGGTTTGGGTTGTTGTTTTTTTATTTGGCTGGAGACTAGAGAATGCAAACAAAAAGGTGTTGAACTGATCACAAAACGAGCAAGACTAAAGCAGGCAAAAAGCAGAGCAAAACTGGATTTTGTGTAACGAGCAGATCGAAGCTCTGCCAGACAGAGGAGAGATTTCCAGTAGTTTATAGAGTGCTGGGGGGACTCTGGGGTGAGACATGAGGGATTCAGGTGAGTGGAATGCTGCAGTAATGGGCTGCAGTGTGGAGGAAGATGAAAGGGAGGAAAGGGAGCAGAGAACATCTATTAATAAAAAAAAAAAAAATACCCATTTCTTTTAAGATTTATTGATACCTCAGAGCCTGTGAGTCTCTCATGCCTTTGCATCTTTGCACTAACATTACCCAAGAGTGGGCAGTGGCAGGGAGCTGTGATGAGCCTTTCAGTTCAGGAGGGAAGAGCTCTCGACGTTAATTTGTAGAAATGAAAAGAAGACTTTGGTTAACAGAGATTTCAGCCGGAGAAAACCTGTGCTGCAGCAGGAAGATGGCATCAGTGTCTCTAAAAACCCGGCTGGCTGTTGCTGAACATGCAGTGCCACACATCAAAAAGGCAATCACTCAGTTGGGGACCTCAGGACGGTGGCTGTGGATTAATTCAGCGCTGGAGGGAAAATTGATGGCTGCCCTGGGACCAGTGTTTGCTGGCTAGTGGCATTCAAAGAAAGGACAGCCCCATCTGCTCATGGGGAGAGCAGTGACAGTGCAAAAGGGTGAAGTGAGCGCAGTGGACAAGGAGCAGGTCGTGAACTCGCCCCAAAGGAGGGGCAGAAGGGTTTTGTTGGGGAGCTGCAGGGCTGAGTCAACAGGAGACAGAGGTAAAGTTTATTCCTTGCAGGGTGTTAATGAAACAGGTACAGAGAAGTTCCCATCAAAAACAATGCTGGGAAGTCGGGGACGGTGAGTCACCAAAATAATGTGATAATAAACGTGATAATAAATATTTATCACAGCGAGAGGGCTAACAAACAAAAGCTAAAATTGGGAGTGGACTTCATTACAGCTGAGGATTGCTTCCGAGGGGAGAGGATACAGGATACAGGGCTGGCTGACCTCGGGGGGAAAAATGTGATCCCAGCAGAGAGCTGGCAAGCAGCTCCGAGGGAATTTGTATTCCAGAGGAGGCAACTTTGGTAACATGGATGCTGACAAATTATTAGGGCACACTTACAGGGCAGCAGTCTCTATTCCTCACACCACACCTTGTGTGCAGGCCTTGGGGGCAGAGAGGCACCTTCAGGGCGCTGTAACTCATCTGGTCCATTCTGGATTCCTGCTGGAAATTGGGACAACAGGTTCCTGGTCCCCATCAGCTGCTCCATCTTATTTCAGCAGATTTAAGCAGATGAATGCAGTGCCTGATACTTGGAAATCAGTGCTGCTCACAGGGCAAATGTGAGCCATAAGATGGGCTCCCAGAGGGCTAACTGGTGCCTTTAATGGCCTGTGAACCTCCAGAGGTTGGGATTTTCCTGCCTCCAGCCCGTGCATCCCCACTCGTGCCACGTAAGGCACGCTGAAGGTTACACCAGGCAATTTTTACCTATCAGCAGCTCTCCGTGCTGAGCAAATATTTGCCTTATCACGGCTTTAACGCGCCCATCTCAGCTGTAGCCAAAAGTGAAGCACAGAATAAAGCTGTGCCACCTGGGGAAGACTGTGCTGCTTGTGCACAGACAAATCAGAATATCGTGGGGCAAAGTCCGGATGTGAAACAACACGGGAAAACCCTCGCGTTCCCAAAGGTGCCATTTGACAGGGGCATTGTGGCCTGTCGAGGATGTTTTTGAAGCCCCTGGTGGATTAGTGCCGGCGCTGGGGGTGAATGAGGCTCGCTGAGAGCATCCCCCGCTCTCCCCCCGCTCGCAGGCTCGGGTCTCTCGCTTTGCTCTCCCTGGGGCTGGCAGCCAAGTTTCTGGTCCGGTGACCGAGTGTTCCCCCGTCCGGAAGGGGCTGCTGCGGGGAGCCGCTGTTCCTCGGGCCGCGGTGACATTTGCAGTGACCGGGAGGTCACTCAGCGGAAGAAAACAAAAGCAGCGGCAGCGCTCGGCAGCCACGGAGCTGCCCGCAGAGGGGACAGCACAAGCGGGGCATTGAGGAGCTGCGTTCTGCCTCACACAACGTTCTTTCTGCTTTCCAAAGAACGTGTTTTAAAATCACTAGCAAAACTTTTTTTATCTTTCCTTTCCTTTCCTTTCCTTTCCTTTCCTTTCCTTCCTTTCTTCCTTTCCTTTCCTTTCCTTTCCTTTCCTTTTCCTTTCCTTTCCTTTCCTTTCCTTTCCTTTCCTTTCCTTTCCTTTCCTTTCCTTTCCTTTCCTTTCCTTTCCTTTCCTTTCCTTTCCTTTCCTTTCCTTTCCTTTCCTTTTTCCTTTCCTTTCCTTTCCTTTCCTTTCCTTTCCTTTCCTACCTTCCCTTCCCTTCCCTTCCCTTCCCTTCCCTTCCCTTCCCTTCCCTTCCCTTCCCTTCCCTTCCCTTCCCTTCCCTTCCTTCCCTTCCCTTCCCTTCCCTTCCCTTCCCTTCCCTTCCCTTCCTTCCCTTCCCTTCCCTTCCCTTCCCTTCCCTTCCCTTCCCTTCCCTTCCCTTCCCTTCCCTTCCTTGCCTTCCCTTCCCTTCCCTTTCCCTTCCCTTCCCTTCCCTTCCCTTCCCTTCCCTTCCCTTCCCTTCCCTTCCCTTCCCTTCCCTTCCCTTCCCTTCCCTTCCCTTCCCTTCCCTTCCCTTCCCCTTTCCCTTTCCCTTTCCCTTTCCCTTTCCCTTCCCTTTCCCTTTCCCTTTCCCTTTCCCTTGCCCTTTCCCTTTCCCTTTCCCTTTCCCTTTCCCTTTCCCTTTCCCTTTCCCTTTCCCTTTCCCTTTCCCTTTCCTTTCCCTTTCCCTTTCCCTTTCCCTTTCCCTTTCCCTTCCCTTCCCTTCCCTCCTCCCCTTTCCCTTTTTCCCTTTTCCCCCTTCCCCTTTCCCTTTCCCCTTTCCTTTCTGTGCCGCACATGTCCAGAGAATGGAACAGAGTTGGGAATGGGTCTGGAGCACGAATCTGATGAGGAGGAGCTGAGGGAGCTGTGGAGGCTCAACCTAGAGAAAAAGAGGCTCAGAAGGGACCTTCTCCAAAATTCCTTGACAGGGGGTGCAGACAGGTAACCAACAACGGGAGCAGGGGGAATGGCCTCGATTTGTGCCAAGCCCGGGCACAGGCTGCAAAGGAAGGGATGGAGTCACCACCCTGGAGGGTTTAAAGACTTGGGGACAGGGTCTAGTGGTGGCTTTTGGCAGTGCTGGGTTAAGGGTTGGACTTGGTGGCCCTAAAGTTCTTCTCCAACCCAAGTGGTTCTGGGATACTCAAGCCTGGAGAAAGATGCTCAGCGTGGACTGAATTCATTCAGTTCTTCACTTGCCACGTTCTCTCCATCAACCTTGATGCAATCTGCACAAGGACTCTGGTGATCTCAATGGGTTGAGCTTATAGGATCAGAGATTAAATGAGGTTGGAAAGGACCTCAGGAGGTCACCAAGGCAAATCTTCTGCCAAGAGTAGGAATCAGGAATAACCAGGCACTCATTGTTAGGCTTCCCTTCTCAAAGGGCAAGAAGCAGTTTAAAAATGGTTAAAAAGTATTTTTGAGTATGCACAATGTGTTTGCAGCATCCTTTGAGTCAGAATATTGTTTGATATTGCAGTCCCTGTCCACATGTCACCTTCCCTTGCTTCCTCTTACGCTTTCTTCCTGTGCCATTCTTTATCTTAGAAAGGGCTCTTCTTTGCACCTGCTCAGCATAAGGAGAGAGGGGAGAAAAAAAAGCTTTGGTAGGTTTTACTATTGGTTTTTTTGGAAGGATTGTTGGTGGTTGTTTTTTAAAACTTTAATGGAAAATTTCAATACTGAAATTTTCCATCCTGGTAATGGAGCTTTTGCCAGAAAACAAAAGAAAGGGGAGGGAAGCCTGAAGGAGCAGTTAAATTTAGCTTTCCAAACTCCATTGCATAAAGAAACCCTGACAGCTTTTTACCAAGATTTGCACTTGCAGAAAGACATTTTGTTAGTGATTCGCAGGGTCTGTTTTTACTTTAGACGCAGACAAACAAAAGCAAAGTCTTTGCTACAACACAGTTTGTGTTTATCTTTTCCATTTCACGTCTGAGGACGAGGAGCCACAGTCAGAGCTGCTCCATAGCACCAGAGTGCTCTGGATTCAGGTGCAGCCTCCACTTTGCTGAGCCCAAGGAAGAGCACAGGCTGCCAGGAAGGAAGCAGACCCATGAGAACAGAGAGACAAAGCAGAGTTCAAGGCTTCCAGAGCTGAATTTATCAACCCAGAACCTCACTCCTGCTCCTTGGGCATCCATAATAAACAGCTGGAGGAGCAGCACCCTTGGATATGTCAGCGTGTCATCTGCAACAACCACACATGGCCTGACCCAAAGCCCTTTGAGGCAACTGAGGAGGAGAGCCTTGCTTCCAGGAACAACCTGGATGGGGTGCAACCAGGGAGAAAGGGCAAGAAGAGTTGTGCAACCATCTGCCAGGCGTTTGTCTGGGAGAAAATAAACGCCAAGTGCCACTTATTCCCTCCCTTGTTCCCATCCCCTCCTCCAGGGAGGTGAGCCCCAAAGGAAAAAATCTGACTAGTTGTGCATTCTGGATGGAGACTGGGCCTGGGGTCAAGGCTGCCAGCCCTGTGCTGGGGACACAGCACGTGAGCAGGTTCAATTAAAATGTCTCTCAGCAGTGGGAGTGACGGGGATCACGGGCACGAGGAGCCGGCTGACCTATTCCAGACAAATTGATCTTATAAATAAAATGAATGTGTGCAGGACAAACAGGGAGCCTGTCACCCGAGCAAGCCATGCAGGGGTGCTGGGAAATGTTTTATTGGCATATAAAGCCTTAAATGCCATTCTCCATGCATGGATGGGGGCTGTGTGGTTTTTCATCAGCCAGCCCCGCTGCCTGCTCCTGAATATTGATTCATGGCTGAGGGGGAACCTTCAATTCCCTTTGGTGGCTCCAGAGAGCATGACTGACACCCTGCAGGACGGAGGCTGACTGCAGCTCCCTGGTGCCCAGGGACAGAGCAGAGCTCAGGGCCGTGGGGACATCACTGAGAGGAGTCCTGTCCTTGCCAGGCCAGGCTGCAGGAGCCTTGGTACTCCCCATCACACCATCTCCTCTCCACTGCAGCCATTAGCATGGGGAGAGAGGGGACAATCCCTTCCCAGTCATGTTTTTTCTCAGCTCCATCCTTATATCTGTCCCTCTTTGGTCAGAATCAGAAAAAAACCCAAAAAACCAAAACAACCCAAACCAGCCTCAAGCTAAACAACAAATTGAATTCCCATCTTTTTCCCAGTGAGTTTGTTCACCCTGAATGGGGCCCAGCCCTTCTCACCCTTTCTGAGGATGAGGGGACTGGGGATGTTCAACAGGGTCAGCCCCAACCTCCTGAAATCCCAAAATAGACCAGGTGGGTGTAAAAGAAGCTCTCCAACTCCAGCAGACATTTAATGGCACTTGTACCAATGCTAATTACATCTTAACATTTTCCCTCTGTATTTTGGTGTTTATTTTGGAAAAGCTCCTCCCTGGACTCATTTTCTTCCTCAGCTTTAAAACAATAACACCACCACGCTTGCTTTTCCCTTGGCTGTTTCCCTCATTATTTTAACTCTGCCATTCTGCTCCTGTACAGTCAGCGGAGGAGTTCAATCAGCCTGATGAGTAAAAGTGCATAATTTTATGGCTGCATATCAACTGACTGTTATTAAACTAATCAATCAACTTCAGTGCAGCTACCAGTACAGCACGGGAGAGGACAAGGCAGAGGAAATGCTATGCTATTATTTTTCCAAAAGGAAAAAAAAAAATAAAAAATTCAATCTGGCCAACCAAATTCTTCAGCTTGTCCTTCTCTGCAGGGGGAAATGACTCAATGAGTTATGGAAGAGGTGACCTGCAGCAAGGTGCTGAGGAGGAGTTTGCTCTGTTGTGCTCAGCCACAATGCCCAGCAATTGCCAAGCTCCAGAGACCAGGAAAGTCATCAGCTGCTCTCCCATCCCACATTGTAGCATTCCTCTGCAGCTGCCTCTGACCTCCTACAGCAAAGCATTTAGACACACATTCGATTAGTGCCATTGGAGCCAGTGAAGTCATCACCTGTGCCCATTTTTCCAGCCTTAGGGTCAGCAGTCATGGAAGAAGTTAGGGAGCTGATTTCCAGTGGTCTTACCCCAGTGGTCCTCCCCCTGATGACCCCAGTGAGACTTTCAGGGTGGCACAAGGGAGGGAAATACGCCTGAACCTCCTTTCCCATAAACAGTTACACTCCTTCCCGTATTCACTGCCAGGAAATGCAGAACTGACCTCCCCATCCCATTGGGACATGGCACACAGGCCAAGGGCTGCTCCTGAAGGGCTTCTGAGGACACTGAAGGACAGTCTGTTCTCCACGCCCCTGAAGGGCAGGACAGGCAAGGGACATGCTACAAGCAAGGGAAATCTGGGATAAGGCAAAGCTTTCTGCTGGACAGGGCTGAGCAGGGACAAGGACACGCTGCCAGGAGGTTTGGGGAGGTCTCTTAGAGCAAACACCAGCTGTTGCTTCTTTTACGGAAACATCTCTTAGGGCTGGACCTGGTGAGGTTCTCCTTGAAGCCACAGATGGGCATGATGGCCTTGGGGGTCCCCTGCAGCTCTGAGTCCACGGGAAAGAACAACCCAGCTTCCCTTGACTTCCAAGAGAAGGAGAAGATGTAACAGGGCTTGAACCTCAGCACAAGTCAGTGGGATATTAAAAAACATGAGGGAGGAAGAATGGAAAGATGGAAGGATGGAAGGACAAAGACAAGCAGATCACTTGCCAGTTTGTGCCTTTCCCAGTGTAGCTGGCACACTTTGTGCTTCCCTCTCTCAGCCCTGCTCCCTCCGTGTCTGCCAGATAAAGAGTCAAATGGTGCAGAACAAGCAGGCAAAGCTCCCTGTGCTGTATCCTCCAAAAGCTTTTAGCCTGGACGTGCATCCTTAGACCTACAGAGGAAAGGCAAGCAGCCCTCAGCCAGCCTGAGAATCCTTCCCCACTTAACTGCATTCACTTAATACAGATTGAATTGCGCTGGCTCCCGCTTGGGCTGTTATTTATCCCTGCTTTTACTGTCACATCCACAGGTGCAGAGCGCCGTGTGGCACTCCGGGGCATACAAACAACAGTGCTGGAGCTTGACACGGTGTGTGACCGGGAGTAACTCGCTGTGGACACGGCCCAAAGGCTTTTCCCGGGCAGGGAAAGCAGCAGCGCAGCGAGTCCCCACTCCATCCCTGCGGCCGGGGCTCACAGCTGCCGTCCTCCCCGGCCGCTGCCAAAGCCGCTCGCAGAGCGCTGCTCCAAATGAATTTTCTGGAAAACAAATTAAAGGAAAAGAGGGTTACATCACGCAGCAGACAGCCCAACCCGCGGCGGGCTGAGCCGGCAAACCCTGCCTCGGATTTTCGGGCTGCGCCGCGCCGCTCGCAGCCGCCGCTGGATCCCGCAGCTCCCATCGGCAAGAAGCTGATCAAAGCCGCCCCATATCGGAAAAACCTCCTTTTGCTGCGTGGTTTTATGGCCTTTTTTTTTTTTTTTTTTTTTTTTTTTTTTTTTTTTTTTTTTTTCCTCCTGTGCAAAACCACAGACAAACAAAAACCGGGGGGGAAGCGAAGGAGACTCCAAGTGGGTGTTGCGGCAGCGCAGCCGAGGTCTCGGGAGTCAGGAAATTCCAGTCCCGGCAGCCTGCTGGTCCGAGTAGATGGAGGCCAGGGGTGAGCAGGAGGGGACATTCTGCCTGCTGGGAAATCATCCTGAGCCAGGCTGCCTTTTACTGGTGGCCTGAGCTCCTCCTCGCACAGCCCTGGGCACACGGCTGCAGGTTCTCCTGCAGCAATCATCACCCTCCATCAGATGTGTCCCATCCATCAAGAGCTTCCCTGGAAAACCCAGTGTGCCCCCAAACCCTTCCTGCGTTGGATACTGGTAAATAAAGCAAGCAGGGATGAGTTCCCAGTGCCAGGGGCACGGCACAGCTGTGGGAGGGCACAGCACAGTTGGATCAGCACCAGGATGGAATGAGGTCTCTGGTCTTTGCCCAGAGCACAGGGACAGTGGCAGCCCACATCTTGGCTTGTGCAAAACCTCCAGCCGTCCCTTCTCCCCCCCAAAATCTTTATTCAGGTGAGCTCATCGGTGCTGCCATGGAAAACAAGCGCTGCTGCGAATGAGTAGTCGTGAATAATCATGCTGGCTATTTTGAAAAGGCTTTTTGATGCTTTCCATAAGAGATCCAAAGGAGATAAGGCGTTTAAATAGAAGAACAGTCCTTTGAAATGTTTGTTTCAGTCTCCAATCTCAGCCCAGGGCCAGCGAGCTCCTGCCATTCACTGCTGCAGGGTCAGGCAGCGAAGGAGAGAGGACGAGGCAGCAGTGGCAGCACCAACTTCTGAGCATCCATTTCCTCTGCCAGGGGCTGTCTGCAGGACCTTGGGCTGAACCTGACCTGCCTCAGCCCTCCAGCTGCAGAGTGGGGAGCAGAGCCACATGAATGGCAGTAGCAGTAAAAGATGATGAAATTTTATCCTAGACAGGCGGAGAGAGCTGGGGTTGTTCAGCCTGGAGAAGACAAGGCTCTGGGAGACCTTAGAGCCCCTTCCAGTGCCCAAGGGGGCTCCAGGAGAGGGACTTTGGAGAAGGGGGAATCACCTTAAGCTGGAGGAAGACAGATTTAGATGAGATATAAAAAGAAATAATTTGCTAAAAGAGTACTAAGGCCTTGGCACAGGTTGCCAAGAGAAGCTTTGGTTGCCCCATCACTGGAAGTGTTCAAAGCCAGGTTGGAGCAACCTGGGATGGTGGAAGATAGTCCTTCCCATGGAAGGGGGGTTGAAATTGGATGGTCTTTAAGGTCTCTTCTGACCCCAACCATTCTATGACTCCATCCTCTACGGAGGAAGCTCTCTCCATGGCTGAAACTGAGGAATGCAAACAGCTTTTGCATAAGAAAACCCTAAAGCCCAGCTACTGCTTGTGCATTAACACGGCTCCAGTGAGAGAGCCATGGTTTGTTACCTGTTTCCTCTCAAATTGGATACATAACACAAATTATTTATAGAGATAATTTAATTCCTTCTCCCCGCCCAGTTCCTTCTCTCACTGCCCAGTACATCCTAACCAGGAATTAAGTACACAAATGCAAAATCTCAAATTGTGCTTCAACGTAAGCATTTAGTCCATCTCTCCAGCCTGCCCTTCCCAACACAGGAAAGCCCCTCCAAAAAAGGCAGAAAAATTAAAATTAACAAAATGCTTGCCTTGCTGTAGTTAAGCCTGTAGAAAAATATTTCTTTTGCTACCTATTTATTAGTAGTCTGCTACACCAGTGGAAGGGTTATCAAAACAGTTCCTGGGCTCTGGGAAACCTCTTTTTTTGCTGAGAATAAGAGATTTTTTTGGTGAGCCGCCTCCGGTAGCTTTATGCACTCCTTTTCTGAGGAATATTTTCATATTCTCAATTTCAATGCTCGATGACTGTTGTGTTGGGCCACATGGTGCACATCTGGTCTAGGCAGAGCAGAGACACGCAGGGCATGTTCTCAGTGTGATCCTCTTTCATTACACCTCCCCTCGAACCCAAACATCTGCCATCGTGCCCAGCGATTTGAGCCAAACAAGCCACCTTCAGAAAACAAAACCAGAACCAACTGATGCTAGCAAAAAGGAGAAAAAGCATGGGAGGGGAAGTGAAAGCCGAGAGAAAGTGGGAGGAAGAAAAAATGCAAGGAGCAAATAGCTGGAGAGTGATCCAGTAACCACCACAGAGCAGCAGCCCCTTACTTGCCAACCTCAAAAGAAAAACCCGAACAAAAAGCAGGTAAAATTTGCAGAGAAGATGAAAACAAGGTTGGTGGCAAGTAGCCTGGCTGTGCAGGCAGGTGCTTCTGGTTGAAATGGGGATCACTGAAAATTCTTTTTGGTGTGGCCACAGAAAAAGGCCAATGATTTGGAGCAAGTGATGTGGGTCACACCTTAGGGGATGTGTGTCAGGGGGGGAGACATCCTGGAAATCAGTGACTCAGAACCAACTGGAATGGTCCTGGTAGACAATTGCTGGTGTTTGAACTCCCAGCAAAGCCTTAGCCAAGAAGGTTGGAGTAATCCTTGGCTGAGCAGACGGCAAATATGAAGTGGGAGTGCTGAACTGATATTATCTCTGTAAACAGCATTAGTGAGACCATTTCTGAAAAGTTATGTCTACTCCTGATGTTCACATGTCCAAAAAAAGATCTTAAGGAAACAGCAAAGCTTCCTGCCAGAGTCATTATAGGCATTGGAAGCCTTACTTCAGAGAGAGAAAAATACATCCAAGGGGAAAATGAAGTGACTTTTCTGCAGGTTATCAACATCTGCACAGGTCTAAGCCCTGGAAATGGCATCAAGGAAAGCTGTAATGAGATGGAGTCTGGGAAATTCAGATTAAATCCAAGTGAGAGATCTGAGCCAGCTGTGCAGAGGTCAGGTTTCCCCCACAAAGTCCAGATGACCCCCTAGCACCCAACACAGCTAAAGGCTGGCAGGTTTTTCATGCCAACTGCTCGCTCATCAAGGTGGCCTTTGCTTTGGTAAAATTGGCTGACCCCAGATTTGGAGGAGGAAAATGGCTGGGGTTTGGTGCAAAAGCTTGAAGTTTTGCCACTCTGGACCCAGAGATGTGGGTGGACCTTCTGTTTATTGCTACAGGTCATGGTTTTGGGGAGATTTGGGGGACTGGGTGAATCACAGCACACGAAGTCACTTCGTGTGTTGCACAGAAGGCTGGCACAGGGAGATTTTTCTTAGATTACTCATCCAAAAAAGGCAGCAACGAAGGTAATGGGCACGAGAGTCCTTCTTTTGCTAACTGCTAAAAGCAATGGAGGAAAACAGATGGATCCAAAGTTGTTGACGTTGATGGGGATCTTTCCAAGCACCTTCAGTGGGTTTTTGGCTGAGGTACATAAGATCTTGGCTATCAGTAGGCTGATCTCCACAGCAAGTGAAATGGCCCCTGGATGTCACTGCTGTGCTACAGTAGAGCAGCAGAAGAGCCTCATCCTATGAGATGTAAAGAAGATGGAGTTAAGGCCCAGAGACAAGGCCTGGATAACTGGAAGTGTTGGCTCGGGCCCTTGGTCTGCCTCCAGCACAGATTGCAAATGACTGCGAGTTATCATCTGACAGATGCTCTGTCGTGGCTCCAGTCCATTCCCTACTGCACAAGTCTATACATCACAGCCCGTGCTGTCGTCAGGCTGCGTGGCCAAGCCAGCCTGGGGCTGCTGCTTTCTCACCAGTTTCTCCTCTTGGCTTCTTCAAACCCCTCCCTTCCCCAGGGGAAAAATAAAAAAGCCCAAACCGACCAAAGACCCAACAAAATCCAATCCGCCATCCAGCACAAATTGAATTGGTTTCAACGTAAAGTCTGAGCCACGTGCTCTGGTAGAAGAAGTAGGAAACCAATTCATTGATTGTCTCCTTCAGTTTGTAAATTCCAGTGGGAGAGATGCTGCAACTCTTAGCAGGTTGGTAACAACGAAACCTGATGATGACATTTAAAGGTATTATTTCTATCACCAGTCTACCTGGGGTTTAATTCGGTGACATTTAAATGTATCATTTTATTAACACTTGGCCTGGGGCTGGGTTTGATGGAAGGCCTTCAGATGAGTTGCTTGTTCTTGGGAAGGCACAGGACTGGATTATTTGGGGTGGAGGAGAGAGAAGAACCCAAATTCCTCCCATTACCCCCACTACAATCCTCACGAGGGAAGTATGTGTAAGTCAGCACAAGAGCTTGTGGGAAGTGCAGACTGTTGGGGTGGAATACAATAGTTTGAATTTAATCTGAGAATAAGAAAGACTGGGAAGAGCGGGGCAATTGCAGCACTCATCTTCCTGTTGGCTGCACTAAAAATCTTTCATTCAGTTCTGAGATTTCTGCTAAATCCTCGTCCATTGCACTAAAGTAAAACTAAAGCTTCAAAATCGACTTTGACTTTGCAAACCAGTCTGCAGGAATTCCTGCTCAGCTGACCGCTGTCATTTATTTAAGCAGCTCAGTGCAGGATTAGGTAGCCCTGGAGCCTGGGATAGCCTTTTATCTTGAGAAGTGACTGTTCCAGGTAAGAAGCAGAGCTGGAGCAGTGGGAGGTGTGGGATTTCTCTCACCTGACTTCATGTATCCACAATGCAGCCGTTTCCAGCGGAGCCGGTCACCCTGGGCTCCCTTTGTAGTCAGCAGAAACAGACACTTTTAGGGCATGATTCATCTGCCCTATTTTCCACATCTGTGTTGGGTTGGGATAAATTCCAACCAGGACTACAGAGTCTGCACAATCGAGGGCCTTGACCGATTGTCCCCAAATGTGCTTGGAGATGTCCCCTTTGTCCACCAGCTTCCCATGTGGCTTCTCCCCCGACCCACTGTGGGGACATCTCTGGTCCCCTGAGAGGCCTGAGAGGGCAAAAGGTGCCTGCAAGCCTGCAGGGCTTCTTATTTTTTGCTTTATTAAAGCTGTGACACCTAAAACCTCTTGAGATATGTCACCTAATACCGGCTGTGAATTCCCCAGGGTGGTAAATATTCCACTCAGGATTGACAGAGGAGGATATTCAGCTTTTTGGACCCTCTTTAGTTCAAGGGGAGGCTGTTACTTAGGTGCCTTGGCACTTTATTCTGTGTTGGGACCCCAAGAAAAGTTTAGGAATTTGGGGGACATTTTCAGGTTGACTCGTTTGGCAGAAAGAGAGAAAGATGCATTACTTTTTGGGAGAATCCATACATGGGTACATGGCTCTAAACAGGTCATGGAACTAAACTCATCCACAGAAAGTTCTTAGTTCATCCACAGGAATTAATAATTACAGCTCCATCTCAGCCTGGTCCGTGGGTTTTGCTCAGTGGGTACCATTGTTTTTTCAGGCTCGAGTACCTAATCCTAAGGAATCTGAAGTGTGCCTTGGCCCATCTGGGATGGGTTTTCAGTCCCCTCCTCATGTATATTCTCTGGTCTGGTTGAAGATGTCCTCGCTAATGGCAGGGGGACTGGACTAGATGGCCTTTAAAGGTCCCTTCCAACCCAAAACATTCCACGGTTCCATGACATTCCTGCCCTGGTTCTTTGGCTTTCCAGCCACATGGAATCTCAGACAGAAAAGAGAAATGACACATACCCACACACACTGTTTCTGAGCCTTTGTGCCCTAGATGTGGAATATCTGCCCCTTAACACTCCCTGGCTGGAACAGCTGGTGTGTGGTCTGACCTACAGCAGAGCACCTTCATCTCCTCCTTTTCCCAACCCTCTCCTGGGAGACCTTCCACAACCCAGGACTTGTGCTCCAGCAGTGGGTCCATGGCTCCTTCCAGCACCTCTCCTTGTACAGCTCAGGTGTTTCTGAAAACCCCACCGTGCATCCCACACCCTGGGGATGTGTTTGTCACCCTGAGGTGTCCTGCTGCCCACCTTCCCCTGCTTCCCCCTGTGGGGATGCACACTGGAGCAGAGGCAGAGGCAGGACAGGAGCTTTCCAAAGGGCCAGCAATCCCTCTGAGACAGAACAGTAATTACACTGCAGTTATATTGCAGTTGCTATGCAAACAGCAGCTCGTTTTTCTTTTCAGTGTGTAATTATCACTAAATCATCGGGGTGGAGGTTTAACCACCTCAGTCGTTTGCTTTCCTCGACTCTCAGGGCATCAGCTGCCAGGAGTGACCACCTGGAGGAGGCTTGGCAGGGCCCAGCAGTGCCCCAGCTCTGTGGGCACCCAGATGCTGAAGGAGATAATCCCAGGCAGATCCCCATGGCTGCACTAACGTGGAGCTACCACTGCTCAAAATTCAAACGGCTCTTGCTCAAATCCAGCCTGGGTTTTGCCATTGTTCCAAATTCAGATTACTCTTGTTCAAGCCCAGCCTGTTTTCTCCCCTCACAAAGGTGGTTGATGGGTTAAGGAAGCACAGAGGCAGAATTTCAGCTTGAGAGGAGGCTGAGCAGGGGGCAGTGACCCACAGAAGCCATAGGATGGCCCATGGAAGGTCAGATGCCCCCAGGGCTGCATTAGCTGGAGGAAAATGCTTCCCCAGAGGAGCCAGAGTCATCCATCACCTGCTCCCATCTGGGCTCTCCTTGGTTTGGACCTACAAACTCCCCCACACCTCCACTCTGCACTTTAATATCCGTGTCCCCTACCCTGGGGCAAGACAGAGATAAATAATGAACTTCGTGCTGAGCTGGGTAGTGGACAACAACAAAGATCCCCTTAACCAAGGCCTCTTAGCCTGAATGTGCTCAGTCCAGGAACCCTTCAGGTTTGTCAGTGTATAAACCACACACAAGTGATGCCTTGGGAACGCTGGGCTGGAACAGAGACTGGACAGAGCTGGAGAATAAAGGAGAGATTTATTAAAAGGCCTTTAAGGATCCACCTTGGGCAGGACAAGAGCCTGGCCAGGGCTACATCCAAGGTGGACCCAAAAGGGTCATGAAATGAACACACTGTCACCAGGTCTCACACTTTGATCAGTTTGAGTCCATTGGCACCTTGGGGTTGAATTGTCCCGTTCCAGCTGCAGCTGATGCAGTCCCATCCTTCTTGTTCTCTCCCTTCAGCCACCGTTGTTGGTGCTTTGGGGCCTGAAAACTTGTCCCAGGTGTCCTTGGTGTGCAGCAGGACAAGGATTTGTTTTGTGTCCCTGCTGTGTGCAGAGAGCTGAGTGACACTGACTGTGAGCTCAGAGCTGGCCCCCTGGGCACCACAGAACAGGAAATACATGGAAATAAAACTGAAGGCATCACAAGGACCTTGGAGCATCCACAGCAGCATTCCTCAGCTCCATGAGGAGCCATCACCTCGTGCCCTGCACGTGTCCCCTCTCCTTCAGCTCCGTGTCTGCCACAATTATTTCTGTGACACACACACACATGTCGAGCTGGCATCAAACCACGGGCTCAGAGCTGAGCCAGCTCCAGAGCCATTAACAACCTCTGGAATTGTGCAGCCTCCCTGCTGGCTGCCTTTTTATGATCTCTTTAAATTGTCAGCTAACAAGATGGTGGGGACGTCAGTTTAATGATCATTAGCAAGACCCAATTAGCAGGGAAGCATAATGAATCCTCAAATGCAGGCTTGCTAATTTAAATACAGATAATTCATGGCACCAGTTGAGTGCTTAAAGGAGGATTTTAGAGGTCTTTCTTCGTGTCGATAGTGTGGGCCTGATCGATCTCCAGGAATGACAATGGATTGGAGGCTTCGGTGTGTTTGTGAGAAATTTAACACGATTTGTCTGCAGCTGGCAAATGCTTCAATAAAGCTCCAGCTAAGAAACAGTCAAACTTCCACAACCATTTATCAGATTATCACACAAGAGGAAGGAGTGAAATGCTGGAAGGAGAGAGAGAAAAAAAAGGATCTGAGCACAGCTGCAAAATTTATTATCTTATTGTACCCTGGAACTGTATTTCTTCTTCCTATTGTGCATGTGACTGGGTCGTTTTACCAGCTAATTCCTGCATCTCAGAAGAGCTCAGGATCACAAGGCAATGGGCCTTGGAGTCCAGGCTGTCAGCTGAACTCTGGAAGTTAATGGGCCAGGCAGCTTGCGTTGGTGGGAAGCGTTCCAGGAGAAAACATCCTGATAAAAGAAAAAAAACATCCAAAGAGTGACAAATGGCCCTATGAGGCCAGAGAGGGAGAAAAACCAAGACAGTGGAAAGAAAATAGTGCTGGGAGGAGAACAGAGGCTCATAAAAATATACATTTGTGTATATATGTGTGTGTCTGACAGAAAGCACTCCATAAAAACAGGCAGGCCAGGCACAGGGGATGCAGAAGCAGCTGTGGTTTCAGGCAGATTTGTCACAGAGTGGGGCTGGGTGGTTTGAAACTTGCAGCAGAAAAAGGAGAGGAGAAGAAGTTGATTTGATGAAATAATTATGAGGAGGACAATGTGGTGGGGAAGGGAAGAGAAGGTTTCACAGCTGTCAGGCAATTGAAAAGGATGGTCAGATCTTGCAAAGGATGAGGGGTTTAGCTCCATTTGTTCGTCTCACATCTCTCTCATGGTCTGAGTGGTGAGAGGGGCTTTGCCCCCACAGTCAAAGCTCTCCAAGCTGGGGAGGACAGCAGCTGCAGATCCCTGGGCTGGTTTGGGTGAGTTGGAGCTCATCTGGAGCTCAGCCCCATCTGCTTTCCAGCACTGCCCTGGATGCCTGGTACTGCCATCCTTCCTAAGGCTGTAAAGGTAGAGAGGGCTCCCCAAATTCCCCCTGGAGAGCACAGGAGGGTGAGGGTGCAGCTCTTGATGTGTGAGATGGCAGCACTTGGGATGAAATGTCCACAGTCCATGGGAGACCATCACCATTCTGCTCCCAGAGCCCCACCAGGGCCAGTGCTGAGCTCTTCATTTCCCTTCTCACACCTGACCCTCAGGGAGAACCAGGGATGTCCTTCATCACTCACACACAGTGAATTATTAACCAAAGAGGCAAGATCCAGACATTCCTCAGCACCAGTTAAAGGCTTCCTTGTTCATGCTCAGTCCTGAGAGGCTGGATGGGCACAGCAAGACACAGCACAGAGGATTGTCCCTGTCAGCTGCAGGCTGAACACTGACATGGGAGAATAATTCGGTCCTAACATAAGCAGCCAGTGGTATTGAGAAGCTCCAGAGCACTCAGGACAGGGGGCTGACAAACCTGGCAGAAGATATGTGCCATTCTGGCCTGGTGGAGCCCAGGTGGGACATCCTGGGCCACCTCAAATGGCACCAGAAAGGCAGGGGTGGGTTGTGACCCTCTCTCAGTGCAAGCATTTATATCAGAGACATGCAGATAGGTGGCTGGTGAACCACCTCACATCTCCTGACCATCAGAACACTCCGTGGGGAGGTTAAAAATTAACTTCCCTCAGCAGCTTTGCTGGCCTCAAGCAGACAAAATTCAAGGGCCACTCCTTAGCAAGTGTTTTTTAATATTAATTACTAATTTAATATCTCAGTCTTCAGTCTGAGATATTAAATTAGTAATTGTGGCTTCTTAGTTTCATCTGTGCTTGCATGTCTAAAAGTCACATGTGGAGCCTTTCAGCTGAAAAGGGAAATCTTTGATTCTCACAGCCTCATAGACTGGACTTTTGTACAAATTTAAAGAAAAAAGAAATGAGACCTTCGTGAAAGTCAAAGGTGAAATTCCCAGGGGAATTGTGGAATTCCCACCTCAGGCATGGCAGCCTGAGACTCCAGACAAAATCATGAGAAATGGAATTGTCACTTTGCAGTATCTTACCCAGCCTTGACCCAGAGCTGAGCTCAAAGAGCTCTCCCTCCATGAGTCTTGGAGTTCAAGAAATTTCCTCATTTTCTCCTTCCAGAGAAGGTCACCCTCGCATAGTTTTCACTGACCTTCTTAGAATCCCAATATCATTAAGGTTGGAAAAGACCTCTGAGATCTTTGAGTCCAACTGTGCTGGCACTTTGATGGTGCTGTTGGCAGATCAAGGGTTCTCCGGGCTGGATTTATTTTGTGCAGTAGCACAAGCCTGTAAAAAGTGTTTTCAGACTTTTGGCCGAGCTGTTCCCAGAAGCCAAGGTCCCTCATTTTCTCTAGAGACACGTGTGTTTTTGCCCGTTTGGAAAGGTTTTCTTTGGTCAGAGGAGCAGTAAATAAGGTTTTACTGACAACACCAGTCCTGTGAGCAATGATGGATTGTCACCACAGGAGCGTAACTTCTCAGTGAAATAAGCTCCTATTTAGTGAAGAAATGCTCCTAAGAGTGACCATCCACAGCTGATCCCGAGCCAGGGGTTATCTCTTTGAAAGGGTTGGCTGAATGACAGAGCTGAACAGAATATTAATTGTCAATATATCCTTACTGTACCTGATTTTGAAAACAGTTGAAAATCTAATTAAAGTTAAACTCTCTGCTTTTGAGTAGTCGCTCAGTCTTGTTGGTCTGGAAGCAGAAAGCTGACACTGAAATTTCTTATCCTGGCATGTGATTTATTGATAAATGTGCTCAAATATGGGAACTGGGGCTTTGATCTTTTCATGAGAAATAGTTTTCCCATCTGTAATACAGGGGCTTTTCTGTCAGCTACTTTATAACTATGTAATAGCTGCAAAATATGAAATGGGTCTGAATAACTATTAAGGAGGTGGGATTTTCCTCTAATCAATTAACTTTTGAAAGCCCTCATCCTCCAGCAGCTCTCTTAGCACTGGTCCACAAATGGGATTACTCATGCAAAAAAAAAAAAAAAAAAAAGAAGACACAAGGTTTTTGTGGGTTTTTTTTTTTTTTTCCCCCAAGCCTTGATGCCACGATGGTTCTTCCTTTTCAATTAATTTGAACAAAACCCCCACCATTTCTGTGTCTGTGGTTGGCATCACCAGGACTAAGGACATTCCATTATTTTTTCCCTCTTGTGAGCTGTGTTAATAATATCAAGACAAATCTGCTCTCAGAGAAAATTGCCTGGTGCAAGTGAAAGTGAGGCCTTTGATCTACAAACCTCCTGCCCCACAAGAAGAGCTCCCCAAGGTTGCTTAGTCTACTGGAATGGGAGCTGGGATGGGATGCAGCTGCTGTCTGCACAGTTATCTCAGGGGTAAACAGGAAAGATCAGGCAGAACAAAATTGAGGGCAAAAGAGCTGAAAGTGAGTCCATGAGACTGAGTGATTACAGGCAGGTTTCTGACTCCCAGAGCAGAGCTGTCCTTGGGCAGCCTCTGGGGAAAGGAGAAGGGGCAAAAAACCCTCTGCTGATTAAACACAGAGGCTCTGGGTAGGGAGCAGGAGGGAGGAGGAGTTCTTGGGAACACTTTATCTTTCCAGTTCCTGCCTTCTTCTCTCCCATCCTGTTCTGAGCAGCAACCTTGGCCACTGGATAATGGAAGAGGGAGGAAACTTGGGAGGAATTGAAGAGAACAAACTGCAGAGGGTAAAAAGTACAGCACAAGTGAGAGAGCCTCTGGGGAGGGGTTTCTGCACCGTGCTGGGGGTTGCAGGGATGGATGGATGGATGGATGGATGGATGGAGGGATGGATTGATGGATGGATGGATGGATGGAAGGAGGGATGGATGGATGGAGGGATGGATGGATGGATGGATGGATGGATGGAGGGATGGATGGATGGATGGATGGATGGATGGATGGATGGATGGATGGATGGAGGGATGGATGGATGGATGGATGGATGGATGGATGGATGGATGGATGGATGGAGGGATGGATGAATGGATGGATGGATGGATGGATGGATGGATGGATGGATGGATGGATGGATGGATGGATGGATGGATGGAGGGATGGATGGAGGGATGGATGTATGAAGGGGTGGATGGATGGATGGATGAGCAGGGATGACTGTCCATGAGTCACTGGTGTCACTCAGGTGCAACATCTCAAAATACCGTGACCAACCTCAGCAATCCCCTGTCCCTTGGCACCCCACAGCTCCATGTTTCTCCCCTCCCAACAGCCTCTCCCCCAGGTTCAGCGTTTCTCCTCCATTTGGAGTGTGGTCCTGCAGCTCTCAGAGCTGAAGCCCCTCACGTCAGCAGCATCTCTTTGGGAGCTGAGTGTGCCTGTGAAAGAGATCAGAGATGCTCTTTGAAGAGTCGGCAGAATTTTTCATTACAGATTCCCAGCTGCATTTTCCTGCTAACCTTGCATTCCTGAGGATGCAAAGTGAGACGGGGACGTTCGTATGGAGAACATGTTACCCCTCTCACAGGCTACTCCCACAGCCAGGAAAATATGTCCTGTGAGTTTCCTCCCTGAAGAAGGCCAAAAATCAAATCAGTTTTTCCCCCAGAATTTTCCAAACGCTCCCTGGGCTGTTCCTGACTGCGTAGAAAGCTCACATTTCATCCCACAGCCCACAAAAGGGTGCAGCATGGCTATCTATCACAATAACACTGCCATCATCTTCCCTACTGCAGCTACCATTATTTAATTCTTATTTATAGCCCTCAGCTCAGAGAGGAGCAGCTTGTGTTAGCACACACACAGAGCGACAGTAAGTGACTGGTGACAACCAGTCCCTGGCAAGGCTCATCACCACTCCTGTGCTTGGGGAAGGAGTTGGCATATTTTTATTATTTAAAGGTTATTGCAGTGCCCGAGGTGCACAACAATGGGCAAGGGTGGGGTTTTGAGTGTTTCATGTTCAGTTTCTCTAAGCTCTGCTGTGGGGAGCACAGATGTGTGTCAGATGGGGGAAAAGGAGCCAGACCCAGCTGCAGAACAGGAGAGGGTGGAGGAATCCTGGAATGTTCCAGTCCCACCTCCTGCTCCCAACATGTGCTCTGCCCAGAGCAGGAGCCCTCACAAGTCCACAGTCCTTGAAGGAAGGTAAAGGAAGGCTGGATGCAGTGTCAGGAAGGTTTTCCTCCTCAGGGACAGCCAGGGCTGGTCCATGCCCATGATCATTCCCAGAGCACATTCCTGCTCTTAGAGGTGTCACTCCTGTCACTGCCTCTCCAAATACAACCCGTTGTTAATTATTGCTCATTAGCAATAGTATTATCGTGGCTACTATTATATGAACATATATAATTAATTATTCATTTTCTTAATTAAATACTTAATGTTATTAATGGTTTAAATCGGGCCATCAAAGCACTTACAGCTTGTATAAAATGATACTAGCACTGAAAGAGATCCTCATCCCCACCAAGGCCAGTCCATTGCTTTGGGGTTAAAAATTAATAAAAAGTCTAAATAATTAATAAAGATAATTATTATAAGTTAATATGAAATATTAAATATTAATTAAAAAAAGAAATTATTTGGGTTAAAACCAGTGTGCTTAGATTTTCCACAGCATCACCTTGTCTTGATGTGTGAAGTCATACAAACTAAAAAAACCGAACAAACAAGGTGAGATGGACAAATGGATGAAGAGACAGATGTTGAAGGTGCACAGCTGGAGTGACTGCAGCATCCCCCAGCCTGTGTGCATCCCATGGGGAGTGAGTGTGCCCAGGCTCCTGCATGGACAGCCCTGCTTCCACAAGGTTGTGGTGAACAAAGGAGTCCACTCCACGCAAATAACCTGGAACATGCACTTTTTGGGTTTTTGCCTCACTTTTTTGCCTCACACCTGGGTTAGGCAGAGGATCCAAACCAAGCAGCAGCCACCAGAGTGGTGAGATCAAACCCTGCTGCTCCTGTCGGGATCCTCTCCCCAGATTTGGGGGCTTGGGTTTGTTGCTCACACAGAGTGGTGCCGTTGAGATGCCACCAGGGATCTGCAAGATCCCTGTCGGCTACAGAGCATCTCCATCATCCTGGAGTTCTGGTGGGAGACAGGAGAGTGATCCCAGAGATCCCTGTCTGTTTGTGTATGGGCTCCCCAGGCACGATGCCAAATCTGGAGCTCAAAGCTGAATTGAACCTACTGTAACTAACCTGCAGAAGGGAAGGTACCCAGGCATTTTATCAGTCACAGCATGGTTTGGGTTGGAATGGACCTTAAAAATCATCCTCTTCCAACCCTCTGACATGGGCAGGGACACCTTCCACTGTCCCAGGCTGCTCCAAGCCCCATCCAGCCTGGCCTTGGACACTTCCAGGAGTGGGGCAGCCACAGGTCCTCTGGGCACCTGTGCCAGGACCTCACCAGGTCACTCTCTTCACATTGCATGGGAGCTTGGTGCATTTAGGATGGAATGAAATCATCCAGCTCCTGCTGAAAAGTGAGATCTGACTCTGTGGCCATCTTTGTAGCTCTTCAGCACTGGATTTCCCTGCTGCCAGCATAAATCTGGGGTCACACCATCTAAACCGCTGAGTGTTTGTGCTGTCTCCTGGGTCCTCACCTTCCCGAGCTGCTCAGTGTTGGTTTCTGTCCTCATTGATTTCTGCAGCAATTTCTGCTCAGTGTTTTTTCAGTGCAAGGGAATGACCTCCTTGCCACCCTGTGCTGACAGATTTAACTCTGCAGCCTGCACTGGCCTCAGCTCCCACATCCAATAAAAGGCCTCAATATCCTTTCCCTGCAGCTCATGGAGTGAGTGCAAAACATTTACAGGTGGAAAACAGGCGTTGAGCTAACTCAAGGGAGAGAAATTCCTGAAGGGCTGTTCAATGCAGGGACACTTCTGGAAGTCCAAGAAGCACAAAGTGAGCCCAGGGCCCATTGCTCCAGGCAATACCACTGGGTGTTTTCCCTGCTCTCACATTCTTCTCCAAGCTCTTGGTCCTCTGCTCTATTCCCTGACTCTTGAACCCTTGGTGGACACAGGACCAGAGCCAGATGGGCCAGGAACCAACATGTGTGGATGTTCTTCCCTCTCCACTGGCTCCAGGTGTCCTTTTGTGAAGCACCTCAGCTTGCAGCAACCCATCCGATTTTCCTTTAAAATCAGTGTGATTTCGGGGTGCAAGAAGCAGCCTCAAGGCACCACTGATCTCCTCTTTCATGTATCTGTGCTCTGTGGGCTGCACAGACCACAGAGCAGTGGAGACTGGGAAATGCACCAAGACAGAAAGTGCCATTGTGTATGGGTTGGTGTCAATTAACTCCAGGAACGTCCTGAATAAATTAAATTATGCTGCAATCTGAAACGAAACTCATCCTTAATTAAAAGATAAGATATTTCTTAATCCTCAGATGATTTAAACAAGGAAAAAAAAAAAAAAAAGGTTGTGGGAATCACAGTCACCCTTGTCAGCTGGCTGAGCAGTTTCAGTGCTGAGGCCCTGAGCCATTCAGAGTCACCTCAGTGCTGTCCACTCTACAGCCCTGCTTTGAGCAGGCTTTGGGCAAGGTGACCCACAGAGATCTCCTTCCACACAAATCAAGGGCAAAGGTTAATGACTTTTCACTGAAAGAAGGGAAATTTAGGTTGGATATTAGGAATAAATTCTTCCCTGTGAGAGTGTGGAGCCCCTGGCACAGGTTGACCAGAGAAGCTGTGGCTGCTCCATCCCTGGAAGTGTCCAAGGTCAGGTTGGATGTGTCTTGGAACAACCTGGGACAGTGAGAGGTGTCCCTATGCATGGCAGGGAAGTGGAATTAGATGATCTTTAAGGTCCCTTCCAACCCAAACATTCTGTGATTCTGTGACTCTCCTTTACTCTTTACATGTGAGCTCAGAATCAGGATCTGGTTTGGAGACCTTGGTGATGAACAAGTGCAGCAATCAAGTGTAAAGCAGCATGGTGTAAATATGTCAATAAAAACGCTGAGTGTTGCCTTTTTTATTTCTAAACTTCATTCTGGAGAGCAGCAGGTGGGTTCCTCTGATACCCAGAGCTTGGCCTCTTTGTTCTGAGAAGTCCTTATTCCCAAGACCAGGAGTTTCTGTCCCTGTTTCCCACTGAGCATGAGGACTTGGAAATCTTCCTTTTATCAGCCCTCAGTAAATTCTAGGAAATATGGAGAAAACCCTTATTCCAGTCACTACAGACAGACAGAAGAAAAAAAAAAAAAAAAGGGTTCTTGCTTTGTCTAGTTGCTTACCAGGGGATGTGCTACAGCACAAAGGTATAACTTATGGCTAAATAACACACTACAAGGAAATATAAATCACCACAAAAAAGCCAAGAAGGAAGGTCTTATACAAGCACAATCTAGCCCGTGGGAGGCAGTGGGTTTTGAGGCTGGGAGGAATGAAATCTCAGGCCTGATGTTTTCTTACAATGATTTAGTCCCACTATCACCTGAGCACAACTCCCCTTTATTTCAGTTGTGTGAGTGAAGAATAAGTCTGAATAGTCACTTTTGCCTTGACAGTCCCAGTGCAGGCTGTCTTTTTGTTGACTCAAATTCAGTTTTTTTCCCCCCATTGTTAAAATTATTCTTTTCAGTCATGGCCTTTTATAAGATTTTTTTTTTATAAGATGTTCTGCTGCAGTACAATAAAGCAAACATTTTAAACCATTCCCATAAAGCTGAAAGCACCACCAAGTCCTGATCCTTTGCTTCTGGAGGAAGTCTTCAGGATCCTGGACACCAATGGAGCTGTCCCTGATTTATGCTGGTGCAAACAAGGGGAGAAGTTGCCCTCTCACTTCATGGCTCATCACCTTGAATGCCAGCAGATTTTGTTCCCTCCACGGGAGAATTTAGGTTTTTGTGGGAAGTTGCCTTGGACTCGTGCCTTAGCTAAAGTCCTGAAGCAGTCTGTCTCCATAAAAACTCTGTAACAAACTGCCCCCTCATGTTTCACAGATCCCTCTTTACCCCTGCAATGAGCTCCATCGTATTTCACAGGGCTCAGTTCCCATCCCTAAAAACCTGGGGACAGCACTTTTAAGGCAACTTCCCCCGTAAAAACAGCAAACTCCTGTGTTCTCCACAATGGCTGGCCTGTTATATCTTAAAGCCATAATTATTTCTTGAATTCTCTTCCTCTCAGATCCATAATCTGTTGCAATAAACAAAATTCAATGATGGAAGAGGCTGTACTCTCTCCTTCACTAAGGACTTTTTTTTTCAGCATTTTTATTTAAAGGCCTATCCTTCCCCAGCTGTAAGGGTTTTATGGATGTACTCACAGAGAAAATTAAGATAGATATGCAAAGTTAAAGCTTTATCAGCTCACATAGAAGTTTTTTTATTTTCACGCTTCTACTCTGGAAATTGGAAGTCATACCATCTTCTCAGAGATACAGTTAAAAAACTCCTTTTCCTTTCTGTGTCAGAAATTCCAAATGGAAATTTACAAAGCTGGCCCCAAAAGTCATAAGGAACCTATTTTATATACAGCTCTCTTCCCAAGAATGCTGTAGGTTTAGGGTAATTGCTTGTTCTTGCAGTTTTGTGGGTTAAAATAAACGATCGCTGTCGTTTGTTTTTCTTACAGCCCAATGTTAAGGTCTTTGCATTTCTGATTTTAAGTGGAGCTGGGCCTTAGAAAAGGCTGGAGGATTAAGAGTTTAACATCATTTAATCTCTTGAAATCTTTTAGCAGGAGACCGTGTGGTTTGCAGATGTTTTTTGTTTTGGGGTTGGGGTTTATTTTGTTCCATGGTGTAAGCCTGGGGCTGGAAGATGGAGCTGTGAGCTCAAATCCTCATCTTGCACTGCCACTTATTTCCTGGGTGGTCTGGAAGAAAACACTCCTGAATTTCTTGTCTTGAGGACTGGCTTAGGTTGTTCCCCTCCCCTTATGAACATTCCCACCCCATGGGGCACTGAGCAGAGCAGGTATCGGGGTGGGAGCAGCCTGTGGGGAGGGGACTGGAGCTATGGAATCATAAAGTCAGAGAGTCAGAGAGTCATGGAATCATAAAGACATAGAATCGTGGAATCACAGAGTCATGAAGTGATAGAATCATGGAACCAGAGTCATGGAATCACTGAATTATAGAATCAGGGAATCAGAGAGTCGTAAATTCATGGAATCGTAGAGTCGTGAAGTCATAGAATCAGAGAGTCACAGAGTCATGGAATCATAGAATTATAGAATTATAGAATCATGGAATCAGAGAGTCATAAATTCATGGAATCATAGAGTCATGAAGTCATAGAATCAGAGAGTCACAGAGTCATGGAAGCATAAAACCATACAATCATGGAATCATAGAGTCAATGGGATCATGGAATCATAGACTCATAGAATCATAGATCCACAGAGCCATAGAATCCTAGAGTCACAGACTCATGGAGTTGTAGAATAGCTTGGATTGGAAGGGACCTTCAAAGGCCATCTAGTCCAGCCCCCTTGCAATGAGCAGGGACATTTCCAATGAGATGAGGTTGCTCAGAGCCCCACCCAACCAGACCTCAAATATTTACAGGAATGGGGCATCCACCACCTGCCTGAGGAGCCTGTGCCAGTCCCTCACCACCCTTATGATAAAAACCTTCTTCACCTGGAAGTCACTTCTCCTTGGAATCTTGTGCCGTGCTGAGCCCTGGCACAGGGGGCCCAGAGAAGCTGTGGCTGCCCCTGGATCCCTGGAAGTGCTGAAGGCCAGGGGCTTGGAGCAGCCTGGGATAGTGGCAGGTGTCCCTGCCCATGGCAGGGTGTGAGGCTGGATGAGCTTTAAGGTCCCTTCCATCCAAATTATTCTGTTATGGCTCAGATAGACAGTGGGGGTTTGTTCACTGGGAGAGTAAAGCTCTCTCCATCTGGGAAGGAGTTTATTACTAACTAATAATGGGTTGGAGGATGCAGATGCAGACACTCTCCAGGGAGATGGCAGCAGGACTTGTTTGACTGACTATTTTCTGCCCTTTTTATTTTAACCTCTGTATTAAACAACACCATGGCTCCTCTCCCTACACCCAACCCAGTGGATACTCGCAATCCCTGTCTGTTCTGGCCCCTGAGTCATGCCCAGGGTCTGCCCAGGAGATTCCAGAGATGCAGACCAGGCCCACATCCTGGCCATGACTAACACTACACCTGACTGAATGAACATTTCCCTCCATAGGCACACATTTCCTTATTTCCTGCTTCGCTGTGAGCATGCCCACTGCCCCGGCATCTGCTTAGTGGAGGATGATTGAGCTTAGAAGAGGTATTTAGGGGGCCACTTGTGTGATGGGATCTTCCTCCTGCCCAGATGAGTCACCAAAAACCCCAAGGTAGGGACACAGAGAGCTTTGTGTCCCCCAAGAGCCTCCCATCCTGCTGCCTGGAGACACAGCCTCACCCTCAAGCAATTACAGAAAAACCCAGTGGTTTTGGCTCTCCCAGGAGAGCTTGGATGGAGTGTGGGAAAGCTGAGACAGCAAGACAGAGAGAACAGATAGGTAGGACTACATTTGACCTTGAATGGAGCAACAGGGCTGGATTCCTCATCCCTGGACATCAGGGCAGCCTCATCAGTACAAACCCCACCAAGCTATTAAAGTGCTGATGACTTATTATTCACAAAATCATGGAATGGTTTGGCTTGGAAGGGATCTTAAAGAACATCCAGTTCCACATCCTGTTGGGGTCAGGGACACCTTCCACTATCCCAGGGTGCTCCAAGCCCTGCCCATCCTGGCCTTGGACACTTCCAGGGATCCAGGGGCAGCCACAGCTTCTCTGGGCACCCTGTGCCAGGGCCTCAGCTCTGTCACTCATTTTGTCACTGGACAGAGTCAGCTCTTTGATAAATGTGGTACTACCAAAATGTCCGTGGCTGACCAGCTCCCGTTGCTTTTGCAGAGGTGCAAACCCCCTCTGTGAGCACAGCAAACTCAGGTGCAGCCCGAGGTGACCTTGCAGGTTGTTGTAGGCACCCCTTATTCTGGAGGATGGTCCCTGGCAGTGACAACACCATCCCTGGGGACTGCTGGGTGCTGGCTGCAGGAGCCAGGGAACTGGGGAAGTCTGGAGAGCCTTGCAAGCCACCTTCCCTTCCCATTTTCCTCCCCAATCATTTATATCCCTCCAGCTCTTCCTCCTCTAAGATAATTAAGGGCACAGGAGAAATTAAGCTAATTCTGTTGGGGCTGCTGCACATCCCTTATCACCAGTTCTACCTTCCCTCCTTCCTACATATATGTAATTAAAGCAGTTTTTTTTTTCTGCTGGAAGATAAAACACCTCGTTCTTCGAGACCAGTTTCGATCACAGCAGTGCTTGGCCTAAACTTTCAGTTTTTCTCATGGAAACTCCTCAAAAACTCAGCCAAAAGGCTCAGCTCCCTGTGGATTCAGGGTGGATCCCCCTTCCCAGCCAGTCCCCAAGGACAATCCTGCTGGAAAGGACTGTCAATCTCTAATGGATCACTTGGGGTCACTGACTGACCCTCCCTGCACTCCCTGCCCAGCTGGCATTAAATAACAGCCCGTGCCATTTTTAAATGCTGCCATGGCAACCTTAAAACAGAGCCCTGTGCCAAGCCCTGGGGCTGCTGCAGCCACCCCGAGCCCTGGGGACAGATTTAGTAGAGGCATAAAGCAAAATAGCACCAAAGGACACAAGGACAGCACAAGGCTCTTCCTTCCTACAAGGCAGGATGAGCCTCGTGAGATGCCCGGGTCTCTGTGCTTGATTCTGTGGGAGAAGGGAAAGGCAGGAAAGCTCTCTGCCCCCTCTTCCCTCAGGAAACCCCAAAACAAGAGGCAGAGATGGCAGGGAGCAGGGAAATGCCCTGGCCACCAACACACATTATGGCTCTTGGGGGGAGAACTGTGGGGTCACCAACTCACAGATCAGGAGGGACCTCATCTGGGTGAAGGCTTTCTGCAGAAAAGAACTGCACTTGTGAGCTCATCCACCAGGTCCTGCCCCCTGGAAGGGCACTGGGCACTGATGTCCCCCTGCAGGTGACACTGACCCATGCCAGGGCTGTGGTTGCCAGCTGCACACCTTAAATCATGGAGTCACAGAATGGGCTGGGGTTTAAGCCTCCTTAATGACCATCCAGTTCCAAAATCCCTGGCATGTGGGGTTTAATCCTCTGGGTTGGGTTGCTCCAAGCCCCATCCAACCCTGAACACTTCCAGGGATGGGGCAGTCACAGCTTCTCTGGGCAACCTGTGCAGGGCCTTGCCATTCTCAAAGAGAATTTATTTTTAATATCTAATTTAAACTTGCCTTCTTTCAGTCTTTCCCCTTATCCCCAGACCCTCTCCAGCTCTCCTGGAACCCTTTCAGGCCCTGGAAGGGGCTCTCAGGTGTCCCTGGAGCCTTCTCTTCCCTGGGAGAACATTTCCAACCAGAGCAGAGGTGTTCCAGCCCCTGGAGCAGCTCCATGGATCCCTCTGCACTCTGTTCCAACAGCTCCATGTCCTTTTTGTGTTGAGGGCCCCAGAGCTGGGCACAAGACTGCAGGTGGAGTCTCCCAAGGACAGAGCAGACTGGCACAATCCCCTCACTCTGCTTCCTGGCTGGATTTACGAGACTCCAAACAGGCAGGGCTTTATCAAACCTTGGATCAGTGCCACTCTCCCTTCCTTCTCACCCTGTTGTCTTGGGTTCAAGGATACAATTCCCACAGTGCAAAGAGTTACAGGCTGATAGCTGAGCCATGGTTCCTGTATTTTCCAGTGTCAGGTGTTCTTCACAAAGGCGAGGTGGCATTTTCACCTCATTTCTTTCATTACAGCTGCAGGTGTCCATTCCTTATCTCTTTAAGGCCCATGTAAGTCCCAGGATGAAGACCAAGGCTAAGGGTCACATGAAAAGGGATTTTTTAGCCCAAGGTGCAGTCAGCAGTGTCCAAGGAAATGAAAGTTGCAGTGATGTCACTGATAGCAAATCCCAAATTTGTGCTAAACCCAGGATCACCCAATTCCCCCGTAAGTCAGCAGGTTTTTGTGGGGGAATAAAAGTATTTTCCTACGTGCTTTCTTTTTTACCTAAGAGTTCAGGTTCAGCAGGTGTGGGTGCCTCTCCCAAAGACTCTGTGTCAGGTTAGGCCAGCTCTGAATTTGTTCCTGCAGCTGATTTCTGTGACCACACTCCCAGAAACAGGAGCTGATCAACAATTGCAGGGGATATTGTGGTTGCCCCTGCCAGCACCTTGAGGCTTTACTACAAGGTGGTTATTGATCCTGGTAGATAACAGCTTTTCCTGTAGAAGCCAATAGTATCTCCCACAGTTGATTAGGCTGTAAATTATTGGTGATTATTTTCATAACTTTGGACTTGGCTCCGGTTTGTTGTGGGTTTTTTTTGTTCTGAGGGGAGAAATAGTCATGGTTTATTTTCATAAGAATTTTCCTGAGGCTTACTGATGGGAGTCAGTTCCAGGGCTCATTTAAATGAGACATGTCCTCAAAGCCTTTGCTGAATCAAAGCTTAGAGCTCTCCTAGCATTTCAAGCTTTTTTTTTTTTTTTTTTTTTTTTCCCATATTTTTTTCTCCATTTCACCTTTTATTTCCATGATCCCCAGGGCAGAGATGGTGTGATAGGAGTTTCAGCTGTGGGGCTGGGGGTGCTGATACTGCCAACAGGATGCAAGCTGGTGATAAGGCACACCTCTCTGTGCTTCCATCGATGCTGGCTGCATTTGATCCTGAACCATGCAAAACAAGAGGAACTTTGCATTCCTCCGCCTCCCATTCATGTGTTTCACCACAAGGGCTGTTCTCTGGCCCTTCCACAGTGGGTGTGAAGGATTAACATCTCCCAGAGCAGAGCCAAACCCTGGCTTGCAGATCATTTTGCAGAAGGTGTCTCATCCTCCCCGGGGTCACTCTTCTACCAAGTGTTTTTACTCAACCTGCCAGGTTTTTTTAGGGGGGGGGATAAACTCGCTTGAACATGTCTCCTGGGTTGCAGAGCTGTTAATATTGGATAGAGCTGGCTGCTCATTTCCTCTTCTACCTGTTCTCCTCTGTGCTTTTGACAACAAAGAGAAATTCTTCGTGCTTCTTAAACGGCAGCGAGGATGTTCCCGTTCCTCATAACATGAAAACACCAGGGCAAAGAGACACTCAGTCACTAAAGCTTGGTTTGGAATGCAAAGATGTGCCCGAAACAGCCTCTTCTGTCTCCAGTATTTGTCAGTTCATTAGGAGATCAAGGGGGCAGTGATCATAAAATCCTGGAATGAGTTGGGGTAGAAGGGGCCTTAATATCCTCTCATTCCACCCCCTGCCATGGGCAGGGACACCTGCCACTATCCCAGGCTGCTCCAAGCCCCATCCAACCTGGCCTTGGACACTTCCAGGGATCCAGGGGCAGCCACAGCTTCTCTGGGCTCTGTGCCAGGGCCTCACCATCTTCACAGGGAAGAATTTCTACCTGACAACTCATGTAAACCTCCCCTCTGCCAGTTTAAGGCATTGCCCCTTGTCCTGTCTCTTCCTGCTCTTGTCAAAAGCCCCTCTCCAGCTCCCTTGTATCCTCCTTTATTGATGAAGCCTCGTGGCCTCTTCTTTGGGCTTGTCCCCTCTCCACAGTCACAGAGGAAGCTAAAGAACATGTTCAGATCCCTCCAGTTAAGGGGTGAAACTCATCTCACCCAGGATTTTCACAGGAATTCTACAGCTATGCCCAGGCTCACTTTAGAGCCAGAGGTGAGAAAATGGCAGTCCCTGGCAGAACCTATTTTAAATGTCAGGTTTGGGATGAAATTAATCATATTCCAGAAATTCCCATTGGTTTTCACTGTAACAAGCAGAGTCTTGAACACTCCAGAGAGGGAAACTCCCCACCAGTGCTTGCTGTGAGTGTTGTGGTCCCCTCTCTCAGTGAGATGCAGCCTGTGTTCATGTGAGGAGATGGCATTAGGCTGGGGAAAAGTGAGGTTATTTTCTTTTCCCCTCGCTGTTACTGAAGGACAAGGAAGGCAGTTCAGATTATCTGCTCCTCTGAGGGCTTCTGGCTTCATCTTTTAACTGCTGTGTTTATTAATTGATCAGACAGAGAAGCAGAAGAGGTTTGGGGATGTGTGGCTCTGCCATCCCAGCTGGTGAGATGAGCAGACTCAAAGCAGAAAATTAGTCCTGCTCCTGCAAAGGGCCCTCTTAAGATGTCTAAAGCTGCATGGACCAATCATTTTGCATTAAGCTGATTGGGCACAGTTTGCTCTGTTGCCTCTTTCACAGAGAAGAGCAGCCTTCTTCCAGAAACTGAAAACCACCAGCCATAAAAATAACCCCCTTTTAAATAACAGATGAAAGACGTATCATGCCACTTTCAGGGAACTCAGACAAACCTCGACATGCTCCAGTCACCAGAGGTGAGAATGGAAATGTAGGAAGTGTGGTGTGAAATTGTAGGACCCTCCTGGTTCTGCAGCCGGGAAAGCGCCTTGGCGTGTTTCTGAAGTGCAGATTTAGCACAGCATCCTGGGAGAGCACATTTCACTCCCTGCATTTCATTCATTTTTATGCCTTTCTAATGCAGATGCAGCTGAACTGTACCATTGATTCCTGCACACACCTCTTTTCCATATAGATGATGACTGCATCAAAGAAGGCAGCGCTCTGAAATAGCACACAGTGAAATACCACAGCAATTCTCATTTGGAGGCTATAGTGGGAGAGCAATTTCCAAAAATGAAGGGCAAGGTTCCTAATCCATAGCAGCTTTTTTGCCAGAGAGATGTGGGAGAGAAGAAACAGGATGCATCCTGCATGAATCATCGCTGTAACCACCCTGGATTTATTAACTGAAATTATGAGGAATAACCAAAAATGATTAAAACCTCAGATGTCTGGTGAAAGGCGTCGCCTCAAGCACTGGGTGGTGTGAGGTAGTGCCGTAGCCTTCCTGTGGATTTTAAAGAATTGAGGGCTAAAAGGTCAAGTTTTCAAGACCAAACAATTCATTGTTTAAAAATTACAGGACAGGCATCATCACCACCTGTCACAGAGAGGGGTAAAGACATCCCCAGGTGCTGGGAACTTTGTCCTTCCCCAAAAGAGGGTGACTACAGCCACCCCTTTTCCTTTTCACTCACCAGCTCATCGGTATTTGCACAACTGCTGCCTTAGAGACCCCAAATTCCCCCTTCATTACCACCACCACCAACCTGCAGGTTCACCCTCCCCAAGGTGAGCCCCATCCTTTGCATGGACAATGCCCAGGTTTGGGGCCCAGGTTTTGGCAGCAGTGACAGTTTCTCCTGTCACTTTGTGAACCCACCCCTGAGTGCCTGGCCAGAAGGAGAGGGGCACAGGCCACCCCCACGCTGGAAATGGCTCTTCTGTATCCAAAATTATGCTCAGTACTGCATGTTCTGAGCTGCTGCCTTTGACCTTCCCCCAAAACAGTCCCTGAGATCCCAGAAACTGGGAGCTCTGTGAGCTCAGGGGGGTGAAGGACCCGTGGTTTGATCAGTGGAAGGAGCAGGACTTTTCTTGCCCTTTGGAATCACATCCCTTCCAGCACCCTCGCTCCATATTTTACAAACTTATTTGTACATTCAAATTCTCCTCGGTTGTGTCCTGGCTGTCACGGATTCCAAATCAAAATTCCTGCTCTATCCAGCGAGTTCTGCAGGGCTGTCCTTGGCAGCTGGCTCTTGCAGGCTCCTGGAGGGAAGCTTAGTTTCCTTTGCTGATTATTTCCCAATATCAGCTGCAGACCCCTGCTCCTCCAGTGCCCTGCTCAAGCTCCCCCTTTTCCCTGTGCTTGGACATTTTTGCTGTGCAGAGACTCCAGTGCCCTTCCTGCTGTGGGTCAGCCCCATGAGCTCCCTTTGGGATAAAATGTGCAGGAATTGTGTGGCCCTCCTTTTGCCACGTCCTGGGCCTGAGCTTCTGCCCACTCTCAGCCTCGTCCAAATCCCTCCCAGGAGGGAGCTTTATGGTCCTCAGCAGAGAAACCACCACTGCAGTGAGAAATACTGGAGAATGAGAGCCCAGAGCACCTCCTGAGTGCCCTGAACGAGCTGGAAGAAAAGTTTCACAGGGTAGCATCAAGGACACACATGAAGGACTCACAGTGAAGCTTGGGGTACACAGCCCTCGTCTCTCTCTGTGCTCATTTAACAGGTGGATCTGTTCCCACACCCTTTTTGCCAACTGCTGATGGAGAAGTGAGGAGGGAAGCAGAGATGAAAATATTCCTCCCAGAGGGGTCTGTTTCTCCTTTCAGGAGATCCTTTCAGGAGATCCTTGCAGGATCTGTGGATAACAATGTGTTTCCTCTGTATTTTAGAGGGGCCAGGAGAGGCAGGGAAGCTCAGAACTAAGTCACCAGCCAGATCATTTCCACTTCTTGCTCTCAGAGCTCAAGCAGAGGGAGGAGAAGGGCTGTTTGTTGGTTTTTCCCTTCCCAGCTCAACAGGCACAGTGATACTTCAGCATCCTGGAAAACACAGCAGAGGTGGGTGGCTCTACCCAGGAGCAAAACAGCCTAAATTGTAGCACTTAGAGACAGGGACATCCTGTCAACATGAGGGTTTCTGTATAAACCAGCCAAGGGGTGAAAAATCTGGAAGGGATGGGCAGAAGAGAGGGTGAGGAAGTCCTGGGACCAGGGACTGGAAGGGGCAGTGAGACACCAGGCAGCCTCTCCATGGTCTGCAAGGCTCAGCTCTGGGCTCTGCATCCTTGAAGGCTCTCCCCACACTCGGGGTGTTCATCTGGGGAGGCTGGATACCCACTCCTTGCTATTTTTAAAGCTGAATGTTAATATCTTTAATTGCCAGAGCTCCAGGAAGAGAGCCAGAGCTAAAAAGTATCTACTAAGAAACTGCCAAGAAACACTGTTAAACAGGATCTAGGAAAAAAGCCAGGCACAAAAATTTATGATCTTTATCTCTGCAATAATAATTTCTCAGTGGTCAACTGAGGAGCAGAACAAAGGTCACTGGGTTTGTATCAGCTGGAGTTTGTGAAATCCTTTGTTTCCTTCGCTGTGAGCTTGTCCTGTGGGTCTCCTGCAGGAAACCCTACAAATGAGCACAAAACCTGACAGTCCAGAGGGACCCATTTGTCCCCGTTCTTTCCCCAAAACCCGAAACTCTGCAATTCCAAGTCCCAGACCTTCCCAGCACTAGAAAAAACCCAGCCTAGATCCTTCACCTGGTGAAGAAGCCTGTTTCACCTTGCTGTTAAACAAGATAGCCACAGGAATGGTCCAGGGAACTTCTGTGTTGCTGAACCTGCCTCACATGAGTGGTCACGTTGATTCTATCTAAGAATTTTGCATTTGCACAGATGCAAGAACCAACCTTATCTCAGCTTCCCTTCCTTCCAGCATGATGGGGGACAAGCGAGGGACCCATGAAGACGTCTGCAAATAAATTAAAGGAGAAGAGGCTCTTTTTTTTATTATTATTTCCTGGTTATAGAGTGGAAACAATCCTAGGCAAAATATACACAGTTTGCTCCTTGACGTGGCTGCCAAGATTCCCAGCTTTACAATGAGGATCACATTTCAGAATGGTTCCAAACCAACCCCCACAAAAAAATTAATTGACTATCCAGGAAACTCTTGGCTTTGGATGTTGTTTATTTTTAAGGTAAAGTTCTGATCCCAGTGAACTGCAGAGGGAAACTTTGAAAATATGATCTCTGTGAGCCTTAATGACTCAGAGGGTGGGATTCTGTGCCTACACACAGGAGCCTGGTGCCATCTGAGATGCCCTTGTATATCTGAGACATCCCACAGTGCTGGCAAAGAGACACAGAGCTGAGGGAAGACAAGCAGTCCTCAGAAGCAAGAGCTGGAGTCTGGGGCTGGATACCCCAGAGCTTCTAACTTGGCTCTGGGAAATGGTGTTTAGACAGCCAAAGCCAGCCCTAACACACACATATAAAATATATATAATCAAATCAATCAGCCACTCAGTCAATCACGGGAGATCCTTCCAGATCTTCGGGTTTCATGTCAGCTCTGGAGGCAATTGAAGCAGCGTTTCGACACTCAGGACTGTGTTAGGAACACGCAATTTGCTTCACTGACACTTCCGAGCATGCTGAAGCACTCAGCTGGCCCAGGCTCCCTGCTCCCACCCTTGCTGCTCTTCTCCATCCTCTGCTCCTTCTGCAGATCTACCACAAGAGAAAGAGCACAGGGTCTAGTGTAGTTTGTTGGTGGTGGTTTTGGGTTTTTTGGGGGGTTTTTTGGGGGTTTTTTTGTTCGGGTTTTTTTTTTTTTTTCCAAAGGAGAGGTGTGCAAAATGCAGTAGGTAAAGACAGACTTTCCACTGGGCAAAGCTGTGACGAGGTTTATGGTGCCCTGAGGAGTAATAGAAGGGGCTGGCACATGAACCACCAGCAGCTCTGGGGCAGCATTACCTCAGAAAGTCAGCACCCTCATGGAAAAGCAGGATATTTTTAGTTTACCCAGTGTATTTAAATCATCATGGAGTACATTAAAATTATAGTAATTATCCCACCTTCTCATGTGGGATCCTGGGAGGTGATGGATTGGTGGATCGTGTGCTCGCTGGAGTCATCTTTGGTGAGGTCCTGCTGCAAAACAGAATTGTTTTGTTTGCCCTGTTTTACAGCTGCAGCATTCCTGGCCCATTAATGCCTGTCCTTTGAATGCTGGGATCTGCTCAGAAGCCACCCTTCCCTCTCCAGCAGCCACCTCTCACAGCACCCCAGAGCTGAGACAACCCCCGTGACACCAACTCCTTCGGAACAAAAACGCATTTCCACGCTCCTGGAGTTGTGAGCTTCCACATGCAGGCGAGGCTGATGTTTTCTTCGTGGCACTATTTAACCTCTGAATCATTTCTGCATTCCCCTGCGTGGCTGCACTGCAGGGAAATGCAGGGAAACCTGATGGGCCCCCAGCCCTTGCTCTCATCATGCTGCTCCACCAGTGCAGGCAGGAGAAGGGGATTTGTTTCACTGCAGCAGCAGCTTTGGAGAAGAACTGTGAAAAAATGCAACTTTTTTCACAGAGAGAAAAAAAAAAAAAAAAGCATTCTTTCCCAGATCAGAAGCTTCATGTTTGTGATTGCAAAGAAATAAAATAGGAAGAGATTGAACAGAACAATCTTGATGAGGAAATTCTTTCCCTTATAAATTGCCGTCACCAAGTTATGGGTTATCTCTATTTTTAAACCCTCTGTTGAAGGATTGTCCATCTGATTTCATGATAAGATCTCTTCTCCTTCTTTTTGCTTCTTTTCAGGAAAAGAGAAATATTTGTCTTAAAAACGGCTCCTGATACTTCTTGGTGGATCAAAGGTTGGGAGACATCCCCATCATCTCTCCTGGGGGAGTGCCAGCTTTCTGCCAAGCCTTGAACTGTTCCTCAGCTTAGCCTTGGAGGCTCCCCCAGCCCAGCAGGACCTTGCAGGTCCCTCCAGACCTCGGGGTCCCAAAGCCCTGTGGCAGCTCTGGACCCCTGTGGGGTGTGAGAAGTCCCCATTGTCCTCCTCTGCACGTGGGGGACATTGCCAGCATCTGGCCATTGCCCTGCCTCACACCCATGTTCTCTGGCCCCGTCCCAGCTCCTCCAGCAGCATGTTCCTGATTATTTACTCTCTCTAAATGCTGCAGAAAAATGCTGCTTCTCCTGAATACTAAGTAAGGAAAAAAATAAAAAAGCTCATTCCCTTGCTGGACTGTGTTTGGTCTGTGGTTTGAAGTTTGCTGTTGCTGCTGAAAGCTTTTTTGACCCTTGTAGGTATTTGATCCAAGTGACCTCTGGGGCACTGATACAGTCCCACACTGAGCTTGCTCTTGCCCACATCTTAAATATCTGTGCATCCATCTATCCATACATATAACTATCTTCCTCTCTCTCTCTCTCATTCCAGTGCTATCTGATCAGTTCTTGGCTTTCCTCACACTTCTTTCATCGAATTAATATCTTTCCCCTGAGGATGTGTTCTCCCTCTCCAGGATTTTCTCTTTTTACACCCTGTCATTTCCCTCTCCCTCCTGCTCCCTCCCGACCCGCTCCCCTTTTCCTCCACCGCTGCCAGTTTGTAGCTGCCTTGTGTGCCCAGCATAACATCCATGTATTTAAACGGGATGATTTCCACTAATGTAAGTAGTCTGGCCCATTAATTTCAGTAGTGGAGCTGACAGCCCGGGCCTGGAGTCTCACTGCCTGGTGACACATGAGTACAGCTGCTCGAACTTGATGGGGAACTGTTTCCAGCGCCCCGGCTGCACATCTGCAGGAGGAAGGAAATTCTTTCTGTAGCACTGGAAAAAAATAAAGCTGCCTAGATTTTTCCCTCCCTCCCCCCCGCCCCCAGATGATGATATTCATCATTGAAACGTTTCAGCTGAGTGGGTGTTTAATTCAGAGTTCGGAGGGGGATTTGTGGTGTGTTACGAGCTTTGCTGTTGAGCCTTTGTTCCACCCAAGGTGGTGTTGCTTTTACCAAGGGCTTCTCCCAAACCTCTCAGAGCACTGACTACATCCAGCAATGCTGGGGACAGTGATGTTCTCAGAAGCAGCTGATGCATTAAAACAGAGGATGTGTCTTTCCTCGATGACGTTGTTGTGTTGATAAATCGGAGCAGGGGGGAAAAGCAGAGGGATTTATCTGACATGGGCTTGAACATTGAAGAGACAATGCCAGTTATGGGTCAAGTCCTGGTCTGAGGCATCACTGAGGGCTTGAGAGCTTTGAAGATGGTGAAAGGCCTGGAGGGGAAGCCATATGAGGAGCAGCTGAGGTCACTTGTCTTGTTCAGCCTGGAGAAGAAGAGACTGAGAGGAGACTGACCACTGTCTGCAGCCTCCTCCTGGGGAAGGTCAGGTGCTGATCTCTGCTCTCTGGTGACCAGAGACAGGACCTGAGGAAACGGCTGGAGCTGTGTCAGGGCACGTTTAGGTTGGATATCAGGAAAAGGTTCCAGACTCAGAAGAAGTTTGGACACTGGGACTTGGAACCTGGAACATTCCCCAAGGAATGGTCGTGGCCCCAAGGCTGCCAGAGCTCCAGGCTCTCAGGCATGGGGCAGATTCTGTGGGCTGTTCTGGGCAGGACCAGGAGCTGAACTCAATGATCTTCATGGGTCCCTTCCAACTGAGGATGTTCTGTGATTCCATGATTTTATGACCAGCTTTGCTGATGGGACCCAGAAGACCACATCAGCAAAGCTTCAGGAATTGACTAAAACTTTTCAAAGTTTCACTTCCAGCTGTGCCAGGAAAATGTTTTCAGTAACACTAAAAAACCCCTCCAGCTTTTCTTCCTCAGAGTAAGCTGAGTATTCTCACCCACCACATCCTCAGGCACACAGAAGGACTGAGATAGATGTAGGAGAGGTTTTGTGCTGCAGCCTTTGGTGACCTGTGCTCCCACATTTCACCCTGAGTGTGATCTTCTCCTTCTTGGACAGGAGAAGGACCATAAATGCCACTCAAAGGATGCAGCCATGGGGGATAATCTGAGTGAAAATGGAAAAAAAAAGGGGGGGCCATGGAAGCAGGGCTGTTACTTCCAATAGGACAGCAAGAGAAGCCAAGTCTGCAGGATGGACTTCACACTCTTCTCCCTCAGAGTACAAAACAATGTTTTCAATCTCTGATGATGCTTTCCCATCCTTCTGAGCAAAAAGCAGGTGCTGAGGATATTGACCTGTGACTATTTATACAGTTCTTGCCACAGCATGCACCAGCTTTGCCTGGAAATGGAGGATGAGCACAGGTCTAAACGTGTCACAAAGTGTCAGAAAGTGCATTAAACTCTGGGTAACCCGAGGTGAGACACCGAGAGCTTTGGGCTGGTTTTGGAGGATAATCAGCTGCTTTAACGTGGAGGAAAAGGAAATAGCTGCCACCGAAGTTGTGGGGCTGGAATTCAGATGATATTTAGAATGGTAGTCAGGAAATAGGGAAAAGTCACCCAGTCTGCTGTGCTGCCAAGATCTCCCTGGATCAGGTCTTAGAAAGCAGAATTTTTGCACAGTTCCTGCTGAAGGAGAACAAACTCAGTCACAGACCTTATTTCTGAGCACAGGCTGAAGAAGTGTAAAGATATGAGCAACTGTTGAAGTTGGCCCTGCTTTGAGCAGGGGGATGGATTGGATTATTTCCAGAGGTCTCTTCCAACCAGATTTTTTTCTATGATTCCGTGGTTCTATGCTAACATTTGCTGTATCTAGGTGGAAGCTGAATTCTGTAGCTGCAAAATACAGTGGGCTAAAGAGTTTTGACCTTTAGGTCAGAGATCTTGTGGGAGACCTCATCCACCCACTCTCCTGCCAGCTTCTGGTTTCCTCTCCTCGATGAGGAGAGAATTAGTACAAAATAGGTTTGGCAGTGCCTTGTGCCATAGATACTGTGGGCTTTTTTTTCCTAAAAAGAGACAAATCTGGTCTAAATTAAAAAATCAGGATCTTCTTTCAGAAGTCTGTTGGAAAGGCAAAAGCAAGAACCATGGCTCTGTAACTGAATAACCAAACTCCAAGAGCCAGTTGACTGATCCAGGGCACATACTTGCATGCAATAATAAGGTCATTTATTGCACCTTGTGACCTACTGAAGCATGAACAAGGGTTTTCCTTTCCCTGAATTTCACTGAGTTTCCTTGCAGCACTACCCCAGTCATCTGACATGATAGGCTGGGATTTTCCAGAGAAAACTCCAACCTGTTTTGTGGCTTTCATTTTGTATCCTTTCTAGAGCAGCAAAGATCCTGGTCCAGGTGATAAGTCAGAGGTGAGAGGGAAAGGAAATTGTTTTCCTTAAACACAGTTCAGAAAACCTGAGGTTTTGTGATGCTGAGGAAGGTGATGGGCAATTTTACACAAATAGCAATGTTGAGCCAAACTCTGCATTAACAGCTTTAAGGGTCTATGTCCAAGCATCCCTTTCTTCTTGGTTTGGTTCAGAGCAGGTAATTGGGTGTTTCTAGTTTGTTCTCCTGTCTCATGGTTGGTTTGGGGCTGAAATGATACGACTCCAGCTTGTGGTGGTGGTGGTGAGCTGAACTCTTGTTGGGAACTCTGTTGACTGATCCAGATGGATCCCAGTGGAGTCCCAGGGGCAGGAGATCATAAGATCCAACAAAAGTCTTCCTTTTTTGAAAGCATCTCCATTCCCACCACCTTTAAAAGCATATTTAAAGACCCTGCCTTCTCTGGTTGCTTCTTTGACAAGTCTAGCCCTACCTGGGTGTGCTGAAATACAATTCTCTTAAACCTGCAGTCCCCAGGAGTCCAGTTCTTTGATTTTGGAGCCACCTGACAACAAGCAGAAGCCTGTCCTCCCCTCTGAGCCTCTTGTCCCAGCCCATGAGCACTGAAAGTCCATGGCCCTGCTGCAGCTCCCCCCAGAAGACAGGGAGTGATGCTTATCTGACTGTCCAAAAGGGTTCAGACAAGATCAGGTGGCTCGTGCTGCAGAAATGAGCCCTCTCCTCCACCAAGGGAGCCTCCCATGACACATCATTTAGGAGACATCCATGATGTGACCATCCAAAATCTGGTGAGATGAACTCTAGTCCAAGAACATGCAGAGATTCCTCCTGACACCTGGGAGAAGAGAATGGCCACATTCTTTCCCATCCTTGCTTTCAACTCGTTTGAGCTTGTTTGCTTATTGCAGAGCAATAAAATAAATGTATGGCTGCTCCCTTGCCTGTCTCTGACTTTGAATAGAGCCCTGAAAGACACAGCAGGAATGGATTCGGGCTGCCTTAAAACATGGGTCACATGGCAAATTATTTATTTGCCTGTTTATACCCTGCAATAAAAAAATACACAAACAAAACCTTCCCCTTCCCCTCTTAAATGTCCCGATTTATGTGCGCAGATAGTTTACACAACCCCCAGCTCAGTTTGTTTGGATCATACTCAGTGTCTGAACAATCTGCAAGCCCTTGGAGAGCTCCAGGGGCACAAACAAGTGCTGGTGCCCCTGGTCCTGCAGAGAGGGACCTGAGGATCCTTTGGATCCAGCTCCTTGCCTAGGTCACAGGCAGAACAGGATTTCAGGTTCAGAAGAGCAAACGTGGGAAGATCTGCAGAGGGTCTGGAGTTTGCAGGACCCAAGTCCAGAGGCTGTGTCCTGCCTTGCATCCTGGTTGTTACTCTGGCTGATACACCCTCCTTTTTTCCAGAGAGTTCCTTGGGTCAGGAGAAGATTCTCTTTTCCAATTTGCAGCCAGTGCAGGATAATGGGATCCTTCTCTTGAGTAACATTCATCTTACAACTCCCTTCCTAACCTCAATGCTGAAGAAAACACTGCCAGAGTTTTCCTGATTTTGGCACTGATTGTGAACTGGGATACCCTGGGATGCACTCAGTGAGTGATGCATTTTACAGTGATGTGTAGGGTGAGATAAATCCCACCAGAATAGAGAGGGTTGTGAAAATTGGGCATTCCCCATGAGTCTCATTGCCCATGAGGCAGATTTTGTCGCAGAATTAATGTAGCTTGTAGACATCGCCTTGATATGGAAAAGCAGGCTGGAAGTTTCACTTACTGTCCAGCTGGATAAGTGCATCCCATGAGTCTGTGCCATGGAGAAATGTTGCAGCATGACTTGTCTCTTAATCACCTAAAATGAGTGCACAGGACATCCAGCTGGGACTGAGAGCTGAGCTTCACATCAGGAAGGACAGAATCAGCTTTCTGAGCTGAAAGGAAGATAAAGTAGCGTTTTGGGGAGAGATCATGTTGAAAAGCAGGTCAGAGAGAGCAGGCAGCCTGTTGATTGTCAATCAGCTCATCTTGCTCAGAGAGCTTCCCAGAGCAGCCCACAGCATGTGATGTGTTTGCCCTCAGAACTCACTGTGGGGTTGTCACAGGCAAGGAGAAAGCTGCAGTGACTGTCTTCCTCAGGTCTGCCTTTATCTGTGTTTTCCCAGCTCAAACCTGACCTCTTCTTCCCTTTAAAGTCAGCTGCCTGTACAGACCTGCTGAGTGATGGGGGACAGGATGCTGATTTGGACACTGCTGGTCCAGAATGACCAACTCCACCATTTAAAATGATGACTCCAATCCCATCCACCCTCATGAAAGCTGGGTGTTCTCATGGATCAAAAACGGTCCTTCTAAATCTTCAATACTGACCATTTTCTTCATCACCATAGGAACCTAAAACATACTTTCCCCAAAAGCAAAACTTTGAAGGGCCTGGTAATAGCCTGACCCCAGGGAAATGGAAGAAAAGCAACAAACCTTATGGGTCTGCTGAGGAGAGATGGAGATGTGGTTTCTTTTGTGTCTGGTCAATGGTACCTAAAATGCCACGTTCACCAGAGACATGCAACTCTTGATGAAGCCTGAAGGAGAATTGACCTGAGGGTTGAATGTGCTGCCCTTTCCTTGTTCTGTTTAACTGCACTTCTTTCTGGGCAAAGAGAACTTGCTGACGATGTTCAGAAATGCATTTCTTCTGCTTCCCATTTTCTGCTCGTACAAAGGCTATTGTATGTTTTTGTAGTGACTTCAGTCACTATAGCTACAAGAACATGATTGGTACCTTGATGTTTGAGCTTTAGTGTCCTTGCTGTGCACGTTGGGATTCAGCTCTTAGGCACTGAGTCCTTTAAAGTCCTGTCAGCATTAAAAGTCGTGGTTTTAGCATTACCGTTGCTGCTAAAACTTTGACAAGCTTCAAAAACAAGCACGACAACAATTTCAGGTCTGGTGTGGCTGTCTGAAACTTCCTCTAGGGCCACCACATCCCTGCCACACATGGTCACTCGTGTGGTTTTTGCCTTGGCTGCTAGCAGGTCGTTCCAGGAGGGAGATGTTCATGGAGAGGCCACCAGGAAAGCACAAGTAACTGCAGTGAGGACAGCTCCCACCTCTGCCATGGGACAGGGCAGGTGTTGCAGAGCACCTTCCTCAGGCTGAGAGCAGCCACCAAAACAGGGCAGTGATTTCCTTCTGAGGAGTATCGTGGCTTTGCCTAAGTTCCTAAGTACTAGGAAACATCTCATTTGGTTTTTCTCCTTTGTAGATGTCTACCTCTAAGCTTTACAACCTGAACATTCTTTTTTTATATATAATTCAGATCTGTCTAACCAGTCTGGGCAATGGAGACTAGCACAGAATCCATCCTGGAGTTGGCATCTAAACCAAAGGACATGAATCATGTCTTAAAAGTGCCTGTTTCAGTCCACTGACTAAAGGAGGGACGTGGGACAATGAGTTCAGAGAGAGACAGTGGTGCTGGAGCCATCTGAGGAGAGGTGAGTGGGATGCAAACTCCGATTTCTGAACCATCCTCACCTTCACCTGTGTGAGCGAACAGGGCAGAGCTGCACACACAGCTCAGGAGGGACCCTCCCCACACTCCCAGCGGTGGGCACTGGAGCCCAGAGGGCTGCTGGGGCTGGGAGTGAACTGCTCTCTGCCACCTGGAAGCCAGGCTGAGAACCAGGAGCAGATGGGAAGATGTGAGACCTTGATTAACAATGGTTTTGATGCCTGCTCTCTGCAAAAGGCCTCTCATCAGCAGATCTCAGAGTGTCTCATGTGGTCATCAGTGTCAGAGGAGTTACCTGTGATCTCTCTGCAGCCAAACAAGTCTCTGGAGACCCAAGTCCAAATTGGCACCACGTGTTTCTCCTGAGTAGACCAGACTCCAACCAGCCTTTAAATGCATCATTTTGGAGTCAGATCTGCAGGCTGTCTGGATGCAAATTCAGAGGGATCAGACTAGGGATGGCCTGAGGCACAAGACACATGCCAAGGACAACTTCATGTAGGATTTTTCTTTTGTTCTCTTCCATGCCAATTTCCTGGCATTTTCTCTACCTCCCATGGCAGGACCTGTCCTGCCATCTCTCTGCCTGTTCTCCTGAAATGCTTATTGCCTGGTTGTGGACTCAGGCTGGAGAAAAGACATTTCTCTTTGAGAACAGGCTCTCGGGCTGTTCAGCAGTTTCTGAACTTCTCCACCTTCTCACTGTGAGAGGCATAAAATTTTAGCACATCACATGAAAAGCCTCATTTAAAACCAGCATGACCTGGGGGCCTCTGTGTATCCCAGAGCCCTGCCTGCCTTGCCACGTGTGTGCTTCCCTTGCAGCCCAGTGCTCCAGACACATCCCCAACATCTGAGCAGCTGTGACAGCCCCAGCAGATCCAAAGTGTGTTTGCACAACTGCTGTGGCCAGGCACACGTGCACAGGGCCTGTTGCACACCCAGAGCTCAGCTGTGGGAAGCACCAGCAGCCCACTGGAGCCATCCAAGCCTGTGGAAAACCTGGCAAGGTGCATGCAATCTGGAAAAATGCCTTTCTTCATCCGCCCCTTTGTGCTTATCGATTGGAATATTAATAAAAAAAAAACTTGTTCAAAGCTCCCTCAGCTTCCCAGATTACTTGGGAATAGTCCAAGGCTTCAGCCCCAGCCACGCTTGTAATGAGGGGACTTGGGGATCAAAAGCATTTTAAAATGGCCCTGCTAATCAATCATCAACAAGTGGGTGAATTAAGCCCTGCAGTCTTTCCTCTGCCAGCGAGGGATCTGCTGGACGTGTCCTTAATGAGCAGATTCCTGTCCCCTTAATATTCCTTAATACCTTTCTGGAGGAAATGAACCGCAGGGAGACTTGGTTGGTGGAATGAGAGGAATGCAGATACCCGTGGGCCTCTCCTTTCTCACACTGAGGGCTGAGAAAGCCCCAGCTGGACAAGGGATGTTGGGCACGGCGGGGCAATTTCCTTCCCCACATCCTGATAACGCTCCTGATAACGCCTTTGCCCGCTGCCATTGCCAAAAGCAAGTGTTTGATTTTTCCTTCTCATGGCCAAGCTGAACTCTTTCCTCACTCATCTCCTCCAAGGATCGTGTCCATCTGTGCCTTCAAGGGTCATGTCCATCTGTGCTGGGGGCTTGTTTCCTAAACCCACCAGGAAGAGGAGCACGTGCCCAAGGGAATGGCCCTGGAAGCAGATTCCTGGTAATTATTAACACCCAAGAGGCAATGCAAATATCCCAAGGATGCCAGTGAAGCTTGGCTCATCTTGGAGCTTTACTGGGGTTGCTGGTGTTTGTCACCCTTTTCCATAGTGGAGGCGTGGCTCATTCTCCAGCTCCCTCTGGGAGGCCTTCAGTGAGTCCCCCTGGGGCTCAAGTTGTGCCAGGGGAGGTTTACATTAGATATAAGAAAAAAATTATTCACTGAATGTGTGGTCAGGCCTTGAAACAGGAAAGTGGTGGGATCACCACCCCTGGAAGTGTTCAAAAGCTGCGTGGATGTGACATTTGGAGACAAAAACTTGGTTTTGTGCTGAGCAGGGTGGTGCTGGACTAATGGTTGGACTGGATGGTCTTGGAGGTCTTCTCCAACCTTAGTGATCCAATGATTCCATGACTTAGGGCATGGGACATGCCCCCTGTGTGTCTTCCTCTCTTCCTCTGGTGCATTTCACTTTTATTTTTGGTTTTCAGTTTGTTGGGAAGGGGTCAGGAGGGGTTTTGTGGCTGTAGTAAACCTTGGCTATGGAATGGTGGCTTCTGCAGAACTTCTGTGCCCACAGACACCTCTCACGCTACTGTAACCTTAAACTGAAACCCTAAAGACCACTGTAACCCTAAACTACTGTAACCCACCCTAAAAATCAAGGCACCAGCACTTCTTGGTAAGTTTCAGAACAGGGGGAACTTCTAAGCATGGAATTCACACCTGTGTACAAGCAGTAGCTGTGTGGAAAAGGATGGGGCTCATGAGAAGGTGCTCTGGTAAATTCAGCTGGATGCAGACATAAATAATTTGGATTCTTTGGGCACTCACTGGAAGATCCCCAAACGATGTGTAGGGAAACTGTGTTGTTCCTACACGCTGGGATTGCCCTGGTCTAAACACCAGGAGAGGACCCGGACTCGATTACATTGCAGGGATGTTTTCCAGCTGCAGGGAGCACACGGTGTAGGCAGAGGATTTCAAGGAGATTGAATTCCTCCAAAAGGAGCCCAGCTCTGCAGTGTTCCACCTCTGAAATTAGCAATTAGCACATTTAGCACCCTCTGGGAGCCAGGGTGGGAAGGAGGAGAGGATCCGAGCTGGGATGGAGAGTCCAGGCACTGCTGTGGCGTGAGGATCTCCTCCTCCTGCCTTTCCTGAAGCATCCATGGTCTGTGCCTCCTGCACAGCCACTCAGAATCAAAGGGGATTTATGAGATTCTGTCCACAGGCAGCGAAAGCCGCTATCGATTACTGCAAGGCTCTTAAATGAGAGTAATTCACAGCCCTCTTCAGTTTGGAAGGCAAGCTCTAATTTAATATCATTATGTCTTCATGCCCCCACACCTTCCTCTGTCTCATTCACTGAGCTTTTATTGGGCTCTGGATAATTTATGGCTAGATATACTGCCTTTTATCTGACCTATTTTTAGCTATTCTTGCTTTTTACGTTTTTTTTCCCCCTTGCCATCACAACTGGCAATTAAAGTAAAAAGATTAAAAAAAAAATAAGAAGAAGAAAAAAAATAAAGTTCCACCCAGCTTTAACCTTTATTTCTTCTCTTTTGTGTGCTGGAGGATGCTTTTGTTATTGCCACAGCGTTTTGTAGACAGGAGTTAACAATAAAAACAATTCCCCCAGATTTTCTTTCTTTCTTTTTTTTTCTTCATTTCAATGAAGTACAAAGCGACTTCGACCCAGCAACTGAGTACTCCTGACTCATTCCATTTTCTTTCTGTAATTGAGGTCCAGAAACTTTCAGAGACCTTTCCTGCAAGAATTCAGGTGTCCTCAGTCCTCAAGAGCTTCAAAGGAGGTTGATGATGGGCACCTCCAAGGCTGGACCCCAAAGTTTTCAAAGCTCTTTGATTCAGAAGGAAAAACATGGACAACTTGTACCTAGGCGTCTGTGTGGGTGTGCTTTTTTATTTTGTTAATAAGGAATGTTTGGTTTCTAATAATAGAAATATAAATAATGTTTCAGGTTTATTATTTAATTCTATAGGAGTAGAATATATACTGTACATAGTTTTATTTATAACTGACATGTTATTATTTAAATGTTGCATAGTTGGATGTCTCAAACATCGGAATTATTTATCTGAAACTGCTGAGGAAATTAAAGAAATGTTTCAGACTTTGAAGGCTGAAGATGTCCTTGTGCCCCTGAACCTTTGTTCACTTTTTCCAGTAATAACAGTTGATCTGCCTTTAAAAAAAGCAACCAAGCCACTCCAGATATCTATTTTTCATGCTGTTTGGATTACAAGTAAGGCCACATGATGGTGTAAATCACTCCCACTGACTTCAAAGCTCTTATCTCCTAAACTTTTCCCTCTAAAAGTTTGGTTCCAACAAATCTCTCCGTGGGGAAGGGTTTGGCCTTTTACTCCCAGGCTGCAAGCCTTGGGTGCTGCATCCCTGAGTTCTCCTCTGCTCTCCAGGGACAAATCAGGGTTTTCCTGGGCTGGGATGCCCAGGCAGCAGCTCTTGGGGTTGGTAGATGGAGAGGAGAGTGGTGGAACTGCTGTGGCACTGGGGGGGACAGGCAAAGGGGACACAGAGTTGTGGGCACTGTGTCACCACCACAGGAGGGGTTTGCACGCTCTGGGTGGAGGTGGATCTTGTCTGGGCACACAAAATTTGCCACAGGACAGGGAGATTTTGCAAAATCACCTGCAAAGGCTTTATGGTTTTAGCAGAACTCATCCATGAGAAACTTTTCTCTTGCCTCGATGCAGCTCAAGGCACTCAGAAACATTTCCTTTGGTTGAGGGCTTTTATACAGTTTTGCTGTAGCTGCTCCTCTCTCCACCTTTTCTGTTCACTCCCTACCTCTGTAAACTGAGGCAAACCCCCCAAGTTCTGGAATGTCTCACTTCAGGCCTCCCACATTTACTTGCAAAAAGTTCAGCTATTCTGAGGCTTTTCTGATATTTTTTAAGAAAAATGTTGTTATGTTGATATTTCCTCCATACAACAATTCCAGCTTCTGGCCGTATTTTTAGACACATTTTGTACATAACTATTAGATCACTGTCATGTTTCTTTTTTTTTTCCCCTCTGCATTTCTGGTAAATTAAGAATTGCTTCTTTTTTTTTTTCTTTTTTTTTTTTTTTTTTTTTTCCCAAAAGCACACATAGCTTAGTGTGACACTATAAATATTACTTGTAATTAACTCTGATATTGATATAATTATCCCAGACGAACAGAAGAGTGTTAATTAAATAATTGAACACAGACAACTTCCCAAGTGCCAAAAATCCATCCTTTAACTCAAACTCCTGGTGAGCCATGGCTTGACTTCCAGAGGTGGCTGACCTGGATCCTGTGGGGATTCCTGGCTCATCCCAGCCCTGGGGAGGAAGACAAGGGATGCTGCTCTGGTGTTTTGTGTTGGAGCTGCACCTTCCTTCTCACAGTGACAGTGCCACTAATGAGAACCAAGGATCACGAGGCAGATCTCCCTCTCCAACAGCCAACACGGAAAAATCATGAGACTGGATTTGGAAAAAGAAAAAAAACCCCACAGGGTTTTAAAGACCATGAGTGTCAGTTGTTTTCACAGATGAGTTTTTTTCAAGCGGCTTTCTCCAGTCACGAGGGAGAGAAACTTTTTTTTTAATTTAAGAAGGGGGAAAAAAGTTCTTGAACTGATAAATAATCACCAGGCTCCAGGAGCTAGGGATTTTCAGCAGGCACTGCGTGAAGCCATGGGTGGAAGGTAAGTTTTAAAGGATATATTTTGTGCTTGAGTCACACTGCAGCTCTCCAATCACCATGCACAGGGAAGAAAATAACAGAGAACAAATCTAACATAAACACTCTAATCCCACAACACTAAAATATGAGGAGGAAAATATGTGGCAAGAGTTTACTCTGGTGTCTGCCTGCTTATTGTGTTTGCCTGCTTGTGAGACACTGTGCAGGCTATTGTATCAACCCTCAGGCAAAATCTTTCCTAGCTGGAAAATGCAGCAAAAACACTATAAATAAATAATGTGAGGGGCTGTAGTTGGGGTTTTTTTTGGGTTTTTTTTAATACAACCTTAAATCATCTGAAACCATCTGATTAGAACGTCCAGCTGCTGTATTTAAAGAAAAGAAAAAAAAATTATGAGTGTTTTATCACTGAGGGTAGTGCGGAGTTACTTTGGAGATCTCCTTAGGAGAGAGGAGCTTCCCAACAGCAGCAGTTGCTCCAATCCGTGCCCTGCAGAAAACTCAGGGACATAGGAAAGGGAGTGAGAAAAGCACCGAGTACCTTGAGTCATCAGAAGGGCTCTTTTTAGGTTATATGGTGCTTTCCTCACAGCTTATATGGGCTATTTATGGGATATATGGTGCTCTCCTGCTGGGTTATACAGCCTCTTGTGGGATACATGGCTCTTGCCCTCTGGGTCATGTGGGATTTTAAGGATATATGGTGTTTGCCTGCTTGGTGTTACCGAGGCACAGGGGTGAGACACCAGTGTCACCCAGATAGAGTGGTACCAGGACAGGGAAACCACAGCCACGCCAGATCCAAGCCTCCCAATTGCCTCAAAAACTGATTTTTTCAGTGCTCCAGTTGCAGAGCAGGCTGGTGGCAGGGGCAGGGAATGTCACCCAGATCTTCTTCAGCCTTCTCCATTTTTGTAGTGGAGTTTCTCAGAGATTTTCATGTGAGCAAAGTGATGATACTGTGAACTGTCCTTTTTGGTTTTCATCCCTCTCTCGAGGAGGAACAACTGATGGACTTCTAGATTGACCAGTGGGGTTGAAGATGTGGCAACCTCATTGTCCAATCCCTGGTCATTGTCCAAAATCTGTATGAACTGAAGCAGAAAATAAACTACTCTCCTTTTGCCCTGACTGCGTGCGTGTCGTTCTTTTCTTGTCCTATAGCCACAGGGGAAAATGGAGTGGTGTGGATTTGTCAGATCATAAAGTCATCAAGGATGGAAAAAGGCCCCTGAGATCATTGAGTCCAGCAGAGTTTTCCCTGGAAATCAGAGCAGGTCAGGCCCCACCAGGGGCAGGACGAAGGTTGGGCTGTGCTCACCACTGTGACAAGTGCACACGTGCTCTGCACGGAGAGGAAGTTCACCAAAACCCATAAATTAAGTGGCTCTTTTATCACTTTTAAATCAACAGGCACACAAGGCACTCAGATACCTCCAAATAGTATAAATAATAAATGCAAACAGCAGCAATTTCTCAGTGCAGTGGGGTTTGGCTGGATCAGTATCAATCTCTCTTTACAACTACTTATTGTCACAGACAAAAAAATAAAACATTCCTTACTCACAGAGTGGTTAATTACTGCCTGAAATAAATCAATATTAACTGGCCAAGAAATATAACCCACTAGGTGGGTTTGAAGTGAATCAGTTGATGTGATTTTTTTTCAGGAATTATTTTTGAGGGGGAGATTATTTACATTTCTAGGTGTGAGGAATTTGGGTCAAAGAATCCTGTGGTACTGATAACAAGCACTTCGTTAACTAATTAAGCTGATAAAGCAGCTCAGTGACTGGTATAGTTCACTGAAAGTTCAGATTTAAGCTGACCAGAAATGCAATTCTCAGAAAAATTTGAAGAGAACCAATCAATTAATAAGGAAAAAAAAAAAAGTCTTGCTGAAGAAAGCATTTCTTTTAGCTGGGAACTAAGGGAGTTCTTTCAACTTTAAAAAATTTGAAACACTTGTAAAAGGTAGAATTAGCAAACACTAAAACCAAGGAAGTAATTGTGAGTGAAATATTTTTTTCTTGATTTTATAATCCTGACAAGCAAACATCAGATTTTATTGAACATAATTCCTACAGACTCTTTAAAAAAAAAAAAAAAAAAAAAAAAAAAAAAAAAAAAAAAAAAGTTATTTTAGACAATTCAACAAAAGCTGACGCAAATCTGCATGGCATTTCTGGATATGAAATGATGAATTTCCTTTTTTTTTTTTTTCCCTAAAAAAAGGTTTGGTAAAAAAACTGGCACTGCAGTTTAGAAGTGTTTGAATAAGAGAGAGCAGAACCTTGTGTTCCTTTCCTCCTGAAGTGTCCCTGTGCTTTGTGCTGAGGATATTATTAGGACATTGCTGTCCTACAGGAAAAATCCCAAAAAGGGCCTCACCGAGTGCCTTTGCAAAGGAAAACTTCCTTCAAAGCCCTTCAGAAGGGGGGAACGAAAACCTCAGAGAAAGGATGGAATTGAGGGGGAGGAGAGGACAGAACCCATCCTGTGGCAGATCCACGTGCTCCTGACACAGGCAGGATGCTCGTTCCTTAACTCCAGGTACCCTCAGGCTGCGCTGTGCCTCACATCCATCGGCCCCAGACTCAATTTATGATTAATGAAGACAAACAGACACTTCTAGGTTGAGGTTTTCCTGCCCTAAATTATGTGGTAGATTTAGGAGAAGAAAGCCAGGCTGGGCTGGTTGACTGTGGAGACGACCCAGAGTGGTCTGCTCTTCTCCGTGTTTGGGGCCAGGAGCAGTGGATGGAGCTGCTCTTTGCATCCCCTCACCTCTCCCTGCTCAGGGCTTTTTATCTGGGAATGCTTCAAAAGGCTCATCAGCTCTGGCTGAGTTACAGTCCGTCAGCCAGAAAAACATCCAGACGTGATTTAAGGGCTTTGTGTGCAGTTGTAAGGAAGCACTTTCACTGGTTAATCACTCATGCTGTTAAAAATTGTATTTCATTCCTGCTTTTTTTCTGGCTCTGCCTCTCACCCTCGGTCACTGCCCAGCGAGGGTCACCTGTCCTCCAAAATCTGTTCCCTGCACAGATACTGTCAGATACATCAACATTAAGATATTCAATGCCTTGTAGTTTTCTGTTGGACCAAACCACTTAATTCTTTACTCCTACTATGGAGTAAATGACTGCTCCCAAAAAGCCTCAGAAGCCTGGTTTTGGTCTTTTTCCAGGGGCTGGAGGCACTTTTAGCACTCTGCCAAATGTCTGGAGCCCTTGGGTTTTCTATGTCCATGAAAATCTTGAACCTCGAGTAAGGTGAAGGACATGCGCCTTTTTCACAGCCAAGCTGAAAATTCAGGTTTTCATTTATAAGATCAACAAAATCAGCAGGAGATCCCAGCCCAGGAGCCATTTTCCAGCTTGTCCATTTTAACTGGCAGATGCCAATCACAGAAACCTCTGAGATCTGCTGTGAATTCTGTTCTTTAGGTTTCCCCATGCAACCTCAGGTCCAGCCCATCCAGAAACTTCTTCTGAGGCACCAAGGCCATGGTGATGTGTCCCAGGAAGCCCCAAAATGTGATCCAGCCCTTTCCATGGGTGTCTGAGGGGGAAATGCAGGATGGGTGGTTTTCCAGCACAGACAACGCTCAGGATGTGATGTGAAAGCAAAAACTGACTTGTGAAAGCCAGCATGGAGCAAACCAGGCTGGAAATCCTGGTTTATCCCAGCCCTCCACAGGGGCAGCTGCAGTTCTACATTCAGTTCCACAGCAGATGGTCGGGAAGGTGCTGTCTGCCTGCCCTGGCTTTGAGCTGCCTCCCAAAGTGCTTCCCTCTGCCATTCCCTGAGCGGCTGCACAACCAGAACTGTCCTGGCAGGTGGTGGGTGGTAAACAGAGCACTTGGACATTGCTTAGTGATGTCCTGGCACATGCTCCAGAGTCCTGCCTTTTGGACAAATACTTTGTTTTTTCTCAGGTTTCTCAAGAGTAAAGAAATAGGTTAGCTTCTGTTTGGTGGCAGTGGCCAAAGGGACACTCAGACACCTCGGTCCACTGTTGCTTCTCTGGGTTTTGAGCCCCTGCACAGTCACTAGGGGTGTCTAGACAAGAAATTGCAGTGCTCTGGTAAAATAATTCTTGGAGTACGTGAGATAACAAGAGTCTTTGTGAACACGAATCCCAGATGTTCCTCAAGCATTTGTTCTCGGACACAAAGGTCAGTGTGGAGTCCGGGTGGGAGGGAATCTCCCCTCTGCATCAGAGAAAGGAAACCAAGGGCCAGGGAGAGGAATGGCAGCAAAGCAGGCTGAGGATGCACCTGAACATCCCCTCCTGCAGACATGATCTGAAGGGGCTGGAGCCTGGTGGTACTGGAGGAGCTGCACCTCTGACCCGGACAAAAGGGAACAGATGGATGAGTGAGAGACTTGCCCGATCTGCAGAGTCCTGGGACAGGCTCACATCCAAACTCATCCCTCCCCAGACTGGAGTGCAGGCTGAGGTGCAGGGTTCTGGTTTGAGCTGCTCTCGAGCAAAGACGTCAGGCACACTGGCTCAAGGCTTTCATTTTTTACTGCAATGCCGCCGCCTGCCAAATCAGCTGAGCTGGGAAAACAATCTATAATTGACTACAGAGGCATGAGGTTATAATGATTTACTCCTTTTCTGAAGCATGCACATAACCTCTGCCAATTAGCCAAAAGTTAGAAAGATTTTTAATGACAAAACATCCAGAGGAGGAGGCACTTGGGTGGGGTGGGGGGAATTGTGACTGTGAATTGCCAGAGTCTGAGCTGCAAGTCATGGGGGCTGGAGGTCTAATGATCAAAGAAGAGAAGGTACAGTGAAGAGATTTCCCAGTTGGAAATGGGAGGCAGCCTTGAGCTGGTTAGAGGGTTTTCCTTGCTGGGTTGGAGGCTTGGTGCTGTGCCCTTCTTTCCTCACCATCACCCAGCGCTTCCACGTGACACTGTGGTTCAAGGCAGGCAGAAGCAGAGTGAGGAATGGACATCTGTCTTCTCCCATGGGAAATGTGATGGCTGAGACCTGGGGTAATGCCAGAGCCAGCTCCGTGTTGGGACAAGACCAGCTGGCCCCAAGGAGCTGTGCCAGCATGGCAGCAGCCAAATGGAGATTCTTATTAATAGGGCAAGAGAGTAACTCCTCTCCCCTCAACATGGAGAGATAAAGTAGCTTGGAGGGAGTAATCCCTGTTGAACAGAGATAGAAATCACTTGCAAGTGTCATTACCTGGGACCCAGGGAGGAGACAAAGGTTCTGCTTCTTCTCCCATCCCTCCCTCACTCCCAGCTCTGCTGTCCTCCCTCTTCCCTTGAGGCTTCTGGACTCCACTGTGAGTGGCTTCAGGGAGAAAACTAACTTTGCCAGGAAAAAAAAGACAGGAATAGGTTTTTTTTTCCAATGTCATGAGTTGAAGTGGCTCAGCCAAACCTTGAAGGAAAGATCTGTGCTGGGCTGCCTGGGGTGAGCAGTGGAAGAGGATCAGGTGCCCACAAAACCTCATGGAGATTTGCTGCTGTCATCATTGCGGGGCAGGCAGGGAAGAAGCTGGTTGAAGGCCAGAGAGCTGTGGGTTCATCTTATTGGAGCCTGGCTTGTATTTCTTCACAGAATCAAAGCATGGTTTGGGCTGGAAGGGACCTTAAAGATCACATAGATCTTTAAAGATCGCCTAGATCTTTAAAGATCACCAACCCTCTGCCATGGGCAAGGACACTGTGCTTCCTGGGATGCACATTCCTGAAGAAATGCAGCTTTGCCATAAAGATGCAGATCCCTGAGTCACTTGGTGCAGTGAGTGCAGGAGAGAACCTGCCCACTCCAATCACACTCTGAGATCCCCCTCTGCTGAGCAGCCACAAAATCGATGGTCTTAGCTGGCTATTGATTGGACCCAGTGGGTGTAAATCTGACCTTGACCTTCTTTAATCTTGATGGATTTGCCATAACTTCATCAACACAGAGCTCCCAGGTTGGAGTTTGGGAGCCTGGGTTTGACAGCATGTGCTGTACTCTCTGTTTTTTGGATCCAGCTGTGCTGGAAACATAAATCACAGCTTTGCACTTCAGATGTTCACATTCCTATATATGTAATAAGTAAAATATATAACAATTATTGCCATATACTCGGACCAGGGTACATAAAAAAGGAGTGGTTCCAGCTTCTGGCCCTTCCACATCAAAAAAGCTGCAGAATTAGGATTGATTGCACACAGGTGCAGGATGCTGACAGTGTGCAGAGTGCTGAGAGGAGTTTTGTGTGTTTGCTGCATGCACCACACTCCTCACTTGGCCATGGCAGACACTGCTGCCTCTGGCAGAGCCCACGGAGACTTAAAGATCTGACGCACTTAGACAAGGAAAGGGAAATATCTGATGCCTCGCTCTCCTCATGAAATCAGCCCAAGCTTAAAAGAAGGGAAAACCAAGCCAGCTACTCTGCTCGAGATAGGGAGCCCCTTCCTTCAGCTCTCCTGGCTCTGCAGGCTTTTCACTCCACCTCTCGTGTTTACTATCACATTGGGCACAAACATATTTGTTGCTAGGAGGAGTCCTGGGCAAGATTAGCTACCTCGAGAGCCAGAGCACAGCAGGCTCCACACAGAGACTGCTTCAACTGGAAATTTAGGGCTGATGGGAGTGAGGACTCAGCACCAGATCCACGTGGAGGAGTCAGGCTCTGAGCAGAAATTCCCTTGGCAGCAGGTTCAGGGAGAAAACACATGGAAGGGAAAGTAGGCAGCATGTTGCCTCTTTATTGTCTTCTGAAAGGAAATTTATATGGTACCCCAGAGGGGCCTAAAGCCCTGTGGAACACATTTGCACAAGTTTTCTTGGGCTTCTGGCTACATCCAGAGCAATCTGGGCCCATGGGGTGAGTAACTGTGCCCTGGCACAGCACCTTGGCCTTGGCTTTCCCAGGTGCCTGGCCCAGTGATGTGAGATGGTCCTCGCCTGGTGTTGTGTTCCCCAGCTGCAGCAACTCCCCTGAATTTCAAAGGCTGCAGAAATCCCAGCCTCTGTTTCAAGCCTGTTTGTTTTCTTTGAGTCCCTCTCCCTAACTAATTTGCTGTTGTGTTTATTGGAAATAGGAGACACATTCTTGACGAAGTGGGAAGCGCTGTGTTTAATGGAGCCCTCCGAGAAGGTTAGAACAGGAGCATTTCTTGAACAAACAAGCCTCACACTGCACCATAATCTTCAGGCTGAAATGAATCACGGGCTCCAGATAACGGTGGGGACTGTGACACGTGCAATTTGCATCAGACCTTCACTACACAATCGTTGGAGGGCCGATGAATATAAAGGAGGCTTGGCTCTTATCAGCCTCAATCGCAGAAACGCTCACAGGAAAGAAAAAATTATTAAGCATCTACATGAGCAAAACTCTTTGTCTTCTTCAGCTGAATTGCTACTTTCATTTGTCTTTAATAACATGGTATTTGCTCACTCTCAGACAGCCGTTTGCAAGGTTGTTCAGATCCAAGGCTAATTTGCTCAGGCACTTGGCTCTCCCAGAGTGATCACTGAAACTCTTGGTACACACAGTACTTTTCTTGAATGTTAAAACATTTAAAGCTTTTTTTTTATTATTATTATTTTTTTTTTCCCTTGTCCGTGCCTTGAGTAAGTATTTACACCTAGTCAGAGACAGCATATAAACAAGTTAATGTTTTCGACTGGGGAATGTTTTACACCTCGTTACACAGGTGGAAATGGGGCCTGCACAGAGCAGGGCCAGGCTGTTTCCAGCAGGTCATTTTTTTCTTCTGGTCAGCCCTTATTTTAAGCCAGCCCTGCCCCACAGAGGTATGTGCAACCACGCCACTGGCTCCTGCCTATTTCTGGGGGCTGCTGCTGACTTTGCATCACACAAAGCCTGGAGTTATTTTCAACCCAGCTTTGGCCACGGAGCAAAAGCAAATGGCCTCTCCATGCACGGCCTCTCATGGGGGCACCAGCCTGGAAGTCCCACCAGAGAAAGTTGTCACAGGTGGGTCAGGGGTCTGTCTGACCTGTCTTGCCCACGGCAGGACCAAAATTCGTCTGATTTTCGCAGTGTCTCATGGCACAAAGGAGAAAAACACCTGATGTCACATCCCACCACATTTGGGCACTAGCCCTTTGAACATCAGGGTTTGCAGCTGCTGATCAGGCCTTGGGCTGGTATTTTTGGTCAGAGGATACAAGCCTGCTTGGAGTGGGAAATCTGTAGTGTGGGTTGTGGCCACTGAACAGCTGGTGTCCTTCTTCCTGCCTTGCTGGGAATATGAGAAAGCCTTGAGCCAGGAGGGATCATTGTATTCTCTCCTCCAGGATCCAGCACACCCCATCTGCCAGAGATCCAGCACCCAGGAACCAGTGGCATGATCAGAAAATTCTCTGCCTGGATCCCAGGAGCATGGTCGTCTCCTCAGAGTGGTTTTAACCTTCACGCTAAGGTAAATACACAAATCCTTTTCCCTGGCTGGTGTTTGGCTGTGCACTCCAGCACCACTTCTTGCTATGGCTTCTCTGAAAGATTAAATGCGTACTTAATACCTGGTTTTGTTTTGGTTTTGCTCAAGAGAAGGTAATTATGAGCTACAATGTCCTCTCCATCTTCCTCCTGATATGCTAAACAGCTCGAGTCTCACATAAGCCATTTCTTTCAGCTCGTGTATCATTTTTTGTGGCTGTTTTTGGCACCTTCCTCAATTTTTCAACTTCCTCCTGAAAACGTGGGCATCAGAACAGGACTCTGTGTTCCAGCCTGGGGCCCAGCAGCGCTGACACTGTCTAATCAGCAGGACCATTTCCAGTGTCAGAGCCTCAGAGGAGGGAGAGGGGAAGGGAGGAGGAATCCTTGGCAGCGAGCTGCGCTTCACCGAGGGCTCCCTGCTTTGGGATTCACACTCTTTTCCCAGCTACAGAACCCAGCCTCTGCCAGAGCACATCTGTTTCCACAAGCTGTCTCCTCCAAGTGCAAGAGGACTTTGTCTTGTGCCCTCCAGGACTCCTGCGTGGGCTGCCCTGGGCTTCAGCTGGTTTGCTGTTTGCCTCTGCGTCGTGCAAATATGCACACGGCAGGTCCACCAGCCACCTTTCACAAGCCTTAAAAATCAACATTCTGGCCTGATCCTGCTCTCCTCTGCCTGCTGGCTCTGTGACAGGTAAGCCTGAACCACCCTGACTCTCAGGATGCCGGCCCGAGGCAAATTTCTGCAGCTCTGTGTGGAGGCTGCAGGGCTCACAAGCAAGCACCAGGTTATTTATTGCACTTCCCATGTCCTCAGCAGCTCTCTCTTTCCAGGATGGTGTCACCGTTGCTTTGCTGCCCCTGTCACCACACCAGGGTCCAGCTCTCACACCAGTTTCCACCACCCTGGCAGCCAAGGAGCAGATGACTGTGTGGTTGTTGGCATCCCCGTGCCCACCAGGCAGGCAGGGAGTGCAGAGGTGCCTGTGCAAGCCATCTGCAGTGACAGCCTCTCCATTCCTCGCTGCTCGAGCAGGGTTTCTCATCACAGATGGACAAAATCCCAAGGTCCTGTGCTTTGCTTTTGGCCCTGCTGCACTTCTGCAGCTTCTCCTGAGCTCTCAGGATCACACCCAGGAGCTGATCCCTCCACCAGGACTCGGGGTAAAAGAGGTGTCATTGATAAATGATCTTTTTATTCCCTGTGCCTAAGACTTCCAGGCTGCCACGCAGAAAATCAGGCTTTCCACAGTGCTACATATTTAATCAGTGCATGAAAAGGCAACTCATCCAGAAGGACAAGCAGAGAAGTTCCTCCCAACTCTGTCCTTGTGGCTTCATCCACAGGCAAGGCTGTACAGCCCTGCAAAGCAATAGATCACCCCAGCAAAGCAAGTGAAGTAATGTCTTATTGCAAGAGCCAGGCCTTTCCAGTGCTTTCCTAGAATGGAAAACACTTTCAAATTTTGTTTCCTGAACACCACCCTATTCATCAGTAAAGTCAAGGATCACCTTCTACTGCCCACCAACAGGCAGCCACTTTTCCGTGAAAGCTTTTTCTTTTTTCACAGTGGTCTTATTCTTTGAGTGCAGAAATAAGGCCTAAAATAGCCAGTTTTGGAAGAAATTCCCTTCCCAGCTATGTGAATGGGAAGTTCAGGTTTCTCTCCCTCGACACCTTTGCTGTTCAGCTTATGTTTCCAACTGCACCAGGCAGGGACTCTCAGCCCCATTCCTGCGTGGAATGAGAGCTGTGGCTGAGACATGTCAGGAGAGCCACAACATTTCAGAGATGGCTCATCACGTCACGAGTGAGGGAAAACAACAGAGCCAGCCAGCTACCAGCAGGGCCACCAAAGGAAACACTGAAGGAATAGACCAAACATGGGAAAAAAAAAAAAAATCTTTGGGAATTAATCCAGATTTTAGTGCAGATTTGATATACATAGTTGTGAGTGAAGGCTTTACCCACTGGAGCAATGTGAGATTTTCCTTTTGCCTCCCATTTTCCCCATCTTCATGCAGCTGAGGAATGTGTTCCTCATGCTTGGTACCCACAGGTGCTCTGGGAACAATAGCAGCCTGGGCTGGATTCAAGATACGCCCAGAAAAATCATCACTCATCACTGCTGGACATTTTTATGGAGCTCCTCAACTTATCCCTCGAGTGTCTTACAAATATTAACATACAAATCCTCACACTTCCTTCCTCTAAGAGGCTGTTAGTGCCTAGACTTTAAAAGTAAGGAAGCTAAGGCCGAGAGGTGAATAGACTGGCCGAGATCGCAGAGGAAATGTGTGATCTCTGTGGTCTGGACACTCCTGACCAAAAAATCCTTACCCTGGCTTCTTGCCCGTGGCAGATAACAAAGGGTAAAGGTTTGAATCGTTTTAAGGGGGTGATTCCACCAGCTTTACTGTCCTCTGCAGAGACCAGCACAGGGCTGGTGTGTCACCATCCCTGTAGGGGCTGGTGGGACAAGGACCCCATGGGTGCCTGGCAGGATGAGAGCTTTCCCCCTGTAGGCACCCTAGAGTTTTCTTAGCAATCCAGTAGAGAATTCTGCACTTTTATTTTTTATTAGGACCATCACAAAGGCAGGTGACTGTGGCCTGCCCTATCCAGCTGGATAAAATTCAAGGGCAACCCAATAAACCTCTCTGCATCTCCTGCAATGGCTTTGCTTTGTTTAAAGCTGGCACCGATTGAAAGTTCAATATTTCAGGCTCTGCTCCTGCAGCTTCCCCGAGATGACAGTGAAGATGGCAGCACTTAGAGGAATTCCTGGCTGGAGCACAGCTCGGGCTGTATGATTTTCATTAGCACTAACAAGCATTAAGCAGCTGACGTCCTGCTCAGGAAAATGACTGTATCTCCAAGTATTCATCCCAAATCGATGTGCTAGGGGAACAACAGGCTCTGCAGCTTTGGATTTTCTCAGCTCTGCAAAGGGATTTAACTCTCCCCAGGTTTTCCTCCTTCTTGGTCTGCTTTAGGGGTGGTGACATTTGGTAACAAGCCTGTGTACGATTTGGAGTCTGCTTTTCCAACTTCCCCAGTCATGTTTCCCAGCTCCCCCCAGTCTGTTTGGGTTTTTTTAATTTAAATGAGCCCGTGGATCCTGAAGCTGAAAAATTGTGTGTGACACATCATTTTGGTTTTTAAGATGATTTTATGAGTCTCTCATCCCTGCAAGGAACACTGAAAAAAAACAAAAAGCACCACTGCAGCACACAGCCCAGCCCTGCATAGTGCAGCCAGGTAGGCACAGTACCCCATGTATCTTGTCTTTTAGAAATAAAATTTGATGGAGATTTTGTCCCCTCAGTTAATCTCAAGAGGCTTTAAGGACTGACTTAAAATTTTGGGGTGGTTCAAGGCTTCTGGGAGTAGCAAGGCAGCAAGAAGCCTGTGAATTGGCTTCTGGTGAGGCTGGGGAGGTGACAGGATGCTTAAATTGGACAGGAGTTGTTGTTCTGCCTGCCCCTGCAATGAAAGGTCCCTGCCCCGAGGAGCAGAGTCCTTGGGGAGTCACAGCCTTCAGCTTGGCTGATATTTCCCCAGCAGTAGGTGGAAGTACCAAGGAGACAACTGGACCAGGCGGGAGACAGAGGGAGGTGAGTTCATCTTCTGGTCATGATGCTTGGTCCACACATCTTGCACACTCTGTTGTGTGCATTCAAAGGTCCCAGAAATGTATTAATTGAGTGGATTGAGTGAATTTATTGCTGACATCAGTGAAATTCAAAGCAGTGCTGAACAGCAGTGAGCGCTCACCCTCTTTGTGGTCAGCAGCCGTGGCAGAAATTCCCTCTGGTGCTGCTGCCCATCCCATGACCACCACCAGCCCTTGCCTCACCCTCGGGGTGAGAGGTGATTCATGGTCTCCTGGTGACTCTGGGAAAAGCTGGTGAGCCTGGAGAAAGCTGGTGAGCCTGGCATGGTTTGTGCCCACAGCTCATCTCTGCTGTTGATGTTCCCCGGCAGCCGCAGCTCGCGCTGGAGTCCCAAGGAACGAGGCCACTGCACCTCTCAGAGCAGCCTGGGAACTGCTGGGATGGGTTTATCCTCACTGTAGCCAGGCAAGAGGCAATAAATAACACCTCCACCCAGGGAAAAAGGCAGATATTATGTGTAACAGGGGAATCCAACCATGCTGGTGAGTGGGACTGGCTTCTGGGGAGAGATGAATAATAACACACAGATCGCAGCTAAATGGCAGCCCTGAGAGGCAACACTTGAATCTCTATGCTTTTCAAGAGCATACCCTGAGATGAAGAATATTCAGTGGCAGGCCAAGTGGACAGCAGTCAAGAGAGTGAGGTTTTTTCAATCTGTCTTAGTGTGAAGAATAAAGTCTGTGTGGATACCCTGGAAGTGATGAACGCCGTGTGAGGAGATGCCTGGAGAGTCTGAGCACAGGCAGAGCAGCCAGGATGGAAACAGCAAGTTTGCCTCTGCGGTGAGTGGCGGGGAAGGGCTTATCAAGGGCTTTAATCAGCCATGGTAAAGCAATCCCAAAGAAACAGTCAGAGTACCAGGCTCTCCACATCCTATAAAACCTTCCCTGCGAGGAAAAACCAGTAGTTTAAGGTGCTGAATGAAGGGGAGGGAGGGAGACAGGAAGACACCAGAGTCTTATGAGGGAGGAGCAAGCACTGGGCTTTGCTGTCAAAGCATGCCAACATCCAGCTGTGCTGCCAACTTTTACAGGCCCTTGGACTATTCTTCACCCCATTTTGCATGTGTATAGTGAGGGTGAGGATGTCACCTCCCCAAAACTCTGCAGAAACAGGATCTGTGATATGTAGAACACAGATTTTGTGGGGCAGAGCAAGCAGAAATGCTGCTCTGTCCTCCTTACACACTGAAGGTTCACTTGGAGAAGGTGCAATCACGAAGCAGGCAAGCATGGCAGAAAGAGAATTCTAATATCACACATTTTTAAGACAGATATATGACTTCTAGAAGCCATCAGAGGACGTTTAATGATAGACTGAACATCTCTCTGTCCCATGCTGATCAAAAGACCTGAAAAAGCTCTAATCAACTGCTTGTGAGCACTTTTTTTCCTACTGTAAAAATGGAATTTAATTAAAAATGGAGAGACAGAGACTCAGCTGACTCAGTGGGACTTTGGCCCCTGCCTCGCAGGGCACTTGAGGACATGTTTTAAGTCCCAGCTGATGGCTCTGGAGAATCAGTTACTGGCTGGTTCCAGGATGGATTCCCCACTATGATCGAGGGTTGTGTTCTTGAGGGATGGATTTAAGCACATGCTTAATCTTAAGCATGTGCCAAGCATGCTGTTAATTGAGGGCTTTTCTGAGAAGGTCCTGGTGTTACTGTTTCTCCTTGGAGCTTGTCCCTGTGCACATGTGAGCAGGCACATCACAACGGTCTGGAAAAGCAAAGCATTTTGAAATGCTTTTCCAGACTGTAAACTCAGGACAAATTTATTTGGTTTGAACATTTTGGCACTGGAGAATATAAACCTCTCCTGGTTTTTATTTTCCTCGGCTTTCCACTTCGAGCAGTATCAATGTCAAGCTGCTCACAGACTGAGCTCTCCAGTCCTTGGGCAAAGGAAGGTTGTAAATGGGTAAAGGTGTTTGCAACAGCTCAGGGGAGTGCTGGGCACAGCACATCCTCAAACAGCTGCACTTCTTCTGGAGCCAGGACGGGTCCAAATTGTTCTGAAGTATCCCAAAGCAGCAGCCCTGGGACAGCAGTGACTGATGGAAGAGGGTCCTGTGCTCATTTTGTTGCTGGAATACCCCTTCACAGACTTTTAATGATTTCTGCCTGCCAGAGAGGACATAAATGGAATTAATAACTTGGACTCAACCTCATGAGTGAAGGACAAGCTGCATGGTTGTGCCAGAGATCACTGAGGCCCTACAGCAGGACAGACAACCTGAGGGAGAGGTGCAAACAGCCTGCAGGAGTTTCTCCCCAGGGTGGTGGTGCTGATGCCTTAAAGGATGCTTTAGTCCACTCTCTTGTCCTGGGATGACTTCTGTGTGCCAAAGTTGTGTTTAAATCCCACTTTTCCTGCAGGTAGCCCGTGGCTCTAGGACTCAGGGTGGGATACTCTATTTAGGGAGTCTGACTGGCAAATCAGACCACTTCTCCCGTGCTTTCTGCCTGCCCAGCTTGGCACTGCTCCCCTCCTGACCCGTGCTGCTGCTGAGCCCAGCACTCAGACCCAAAGCCATCACCACTGCCTGCCCATTGAAGGACACTGAAACGCCCTGCTGGATGGGGAATGTTATAATTAACACTGTCTGTGCACGGCTGAAACGTTAACGCTTCTATTAGCACACTTTTTGACTTGCTTTTAACACCACAGGTGGCTTTTCAAGAGTTCAGGCTTGATTTAAATCATATCCACTGCTTATTGCTTTAATTATGGAAATGGACAGAGCAAGGGAGCATTTCTGGGTATGGACTCCCACAAAATGCATGAGGGGAGCAAAGTGGAGTGATTTTATTTTCTGAGTGGATGTATGGAGATCAAGGAGAGGACTGGGCAGGGATGACTCTCCACAGCCTGGACTTGACCTTCCTCGAGGCTTTGCCGTGGGCATAAAGAGAATCCACCACTCAACATATTCCAGCGGTGTGAAATTGTGTCTGTGGTGGGGCTGGGGTGAGAAATACAGAAATAACCTTATCCTTCAGCTCAGAGGAAGGAGCTGGGACTAAGCCCTGACCCCACTGCTGCTGACAAACCTGGATCCCAGCAGGTTGGAAGGCTGAGGAGGTGCAGGACCTCAGCTCCAGGAGCAGGAGCCTCCTCTGGGTCCATCTGCAGGGAGATAACCGGTCCCAAGGCTTTGCTGCTCTGCTCCTGACTGGAAATCCCAGGAGGAAACAAGTCCTCTGTCATGCCAACAATCCCTCATGTTACCTCTCATCTAAATATAGGAATCGCTGGAATTGCAGGGGAGGAAGTTCAGCAGGGAGGAGCAGAGCAGGGAAGGCAGAGTTCTCCCACCAAAGGATGAGGGAAAGGGGCTCATCTTCACTCTGACCCTCCAAACTGCTGCCATGAGGAAGGCATAAGGATGCCTCCTTACCTTCCCCTGCTCGGGATTCAGTTTTCCTGCAGGGGAAAGCTTTCCTTCATTTGCAGGGGCTGAGGCTGGAGCAGGAGAGGCCAGAGCAAACCCAAAGCAAACCCCCGTGGCTGCACAGAGGGGCTGGAAAATGGGAGACCCTTGTGTGGCCACCACTGCCTCTGCCCCCACCATCCCAGTGCCAAAGTGATTTTCCTGCCCCTCAGTGGCCCTGGGGCTGCATCCAGCCCTTGGTTTCCATCACCATTCTGCATATCTCCCACTGTCTGCTCCAGAGGCATCTCACAGCTTCTCCAGAGCCTCCCCCAGCACATTCCCCTCCGTGCCCCCCTTCTTTCACTCTTCCAGAGGCGCTGGACTTTGAGGGAAAGCCTTTCCACTTTGCTTTTATCTGCATACCATCCATGGCACTCAGCCCTCGTGCTGTCATGCAAAACTGTGAGGAATGAAGTGGGTGATAAAGCAGAGGGAGCCAAAGCATGAAGGCCGTGAACCCCCCCGGTTATATTTCGGAGCCATAAATTACACCCTTCAGCCACGGGTTAAGCAGGTCATTAAAAAGAAAAAAAAAAAAAAAAAACCACTGGGAAAATGTTCCAAAAAAGCAGCATCCCTTCAGCTCTCCCCTCCCTCACTGCAAGGGAGGTAAATCCCAGCCCCCTCACCTGTGCTCTGGGATGCAGCCTGCTATGCCAGGTATTTTTGGCATTGCCTCAGCCCTGGCTGTAAATCTTTATGACTCTGGCTGAGCTGAGCTGCCAGCAAAGTTTGTTATGGGATAAAGTGAGTGACCCCGGGGTGGGAATGTGGAGTAGAGGGATGGCAGGGGCTGCATGGGGCACTTTGGCTGGAGCTGGAAAATATCTGTGCAGTGCCAGGTGCATTCCCACGTTGTTCCCAAGGTAAGGAGCTGCCAGACTCAGGGGAACACCATTCCCTGAGCAGGGATGTGGGAGGGAGAGGTGCTGGGCAGAGCTAACACAGGTAAGGACCAGAAAAGGCTGGTCCATGGGTACAGCCTGGTACTTTGCAGTGAGTTAGAGCTTATAAATCATTTTGACAAAATAATTAAAGCATGTATATGCTGTGATTTATAACGCTGCCTCTCGCTGTAATGCCCTAGACAGGAATGACGCTGGATATGGGGATGTATCAAACCGAGGGAAAACCTGTCACAGGCACAGCTCAAAAGCTGCTCTTGTCCTTGCAACGTGAAGCTCCAAATCCAGAGTGACTCCAAATCAAAGAGATTGCCCAGAATCAACGTGGCTGTGGGTTGGGTGACTGCACTTCAGATGGATTGATGGATCAATCTCCATCACAAGTGAAAAAGTGGGGCTCAGGCTGCCTGGCTGCACCCTCTGTGCTGCTCGAGTGGGAATAATGAGGAAGACAGAGTAAAAACTGAAGGCACAAACAGCCACCTTCTTAAACCCGTGTGGTATTAAAGCAGAGAGAAAGCCTTTTGCAGAGGCAATTACACAAATGCACGTCTGGGTTGAGAGCTGAGCCTGACCTACAGCTCTCAGGGACGGGCAGACGTTGTTATTAAAGCTCATCAGGACAGACCCCGTGCTGTGGAGGCCAGCTGAAAACATCAGAAAGATATTTACTATTTGACTTTGCTCCATATGTCATAAAAGGGAGAAATAAAATAACTCAGCAGCAGGAGAGTCCTTTGGGTGGAAGTAGAGCATTGGCACCGTGGGCTGAATTGCGACCCAGAAGGGAATGGCTCCTTCTTCACACGCAGTGATGAACCACATCATGAGGGTTTATTTTTATTGTGGCTAGCTCAAAAATTAATAATCTAAAATTATTGTGGGAGGTTATTTTACCAGGGAAGAAAGAGGTATGTGGGATTTAGACAAACTGTCAGATCTTCTCTGAGAGAAAAAAAAAATTAATTTCTCAGCAGCTTCGTCTAGGCCACCCTTTGAGGATCTTGCTTTTCAAAGTTTCCTTTTTTTTTTTTTGTCTAGACTTGATCAGTTCTGTAACACACACATTCATTTCCCTCTCCCCTTCCAAATCATCTGCCAGTGACTGACATTTCAGTGGAGTGCCATCTTACTGGCATAATAAATGAAAATTTTCAGCATTCTTAGAATGGGTGGTCGTCTTCTGAGATTCTTGGAATTCAAGTTGAAGATGAAAAAAAAATATTTTTTTTTAAACCTGCCGAACTTAGTTTTTTTTTTTTTTTCCTCTAACAGATGCTCTATGCAAATGTTGAAATAAGTGTATTAATATCAAGCTCAGCCATCTGCCTAAATAATTTCTCAGGGAAAAAAAAAATTGCAGCATAAGAAACATGAAAAATTAAAGCTGGGTAGCAGATTTAAACAGGGTATGTCCTGTCAGGCTGCATGGATTAATGGATGAGGCAGTCAGGGCACAGAGCAGCCTCAAATCCAGCAGAACTGGTGCTTTTCCAGCACATGCTGCACCTTGCAGGATCTATCCTCTATCCCAGCAGTTTCAATTCCTGCAAGGCCAGGGTGCTGCTCTGTTTTCCTGAGTGAGAAAACTGATCCAGCACCCAAAGATGGTCAGGTCAGCTTCCATCCCAGGCTCAGGTTGGAGCTGATGAGGAGATACAGGGGCTTGGAGGATGTGAATCATCTGCCCTGCTTTGGGATGGGCTGTATCACACCCTGGGCCCTTGGGAAGAAGTGGGGGGAAGGAGCCTTCCAAATATCCCAGCCTTGCTGCTCACTGGGAGGAAGGAGGTCAGAGCCCAGTGGGTGCCTTGCAGTGCCCTGGAGGATGTGGAGAACAAACTTTCTCCAGGAGTGAGGCTGCAGGATCTGCTGCCTATTTCTGTGCCTTCCTGCAGGGATCCTTCCCCCTCAAGTGGGGCATGGCAGTGATCCATCCACAGTCTCCATATTTTATCCCCAAACCTGTTGGTGCTGAGGGAGCTGGGGACACAGGGCAGGCAGCTCTGCCTGCAGGGAGGATGGAGGGCTCTGCTCACACAGACAAACCTCCAGCAAGGCAAAGCCTCCTTCAAAACAATCCCCTGCCCTTTCCAGCTCTGGGAAGAGGAGCTGCTGCTGGAGCCCCTTGGAATGAGCCCGGGTGAGGGGATGAGCTGCAGAGCCCGGCAGTCTGTGAGCATCCTGGGGCAACACATCCCCAGAACTGCTGCCTGCACTTCTCAGGGCACCTGATTCCCAACCCTGCCTCTGGTGCTGGTGTCTCCCAGTGGGAAGAGCTGGAGGAGTGGCAGTGCACCCTTCCAGCACCACTCTCCTACTCCCAGTGTGCCTCCCTCCACATCCCAGGGTTTAGAATCAGGCTTTTGTCTGAACTCCTCCTCGAAGTGAGGATGGGGAGAAATGTATCAGCAAGGCAATAAAGGAGCTGGACTGGCTTCAAAAAATCCTCTCTCTCTCTCTCCAGAGATGGGAGGACAGAACAAACAAACAAACAAGAGGACTTTTCCCTAAACTATCTTCAAAACTTCCCCCTTACAGAAGATTTAGGGGATGAGCAGTGACCATAAGCAGCCTGTGAGCTGCAGGGTCTCACCCAGCCTCACACCAGCCATGGTGATGCCTTGGGAAGGCTGACCTGAGACAGAGACTGGACAGAGCTAAAGGATAAAGTAGATATTTATTGAAAGGCCTTTAAGGACACACCTTGGGCAGGACAAGAGCCTGGCCAGGGCTACACCCAGGGTGGACTAAGAATGGTCACAAAATGGCTGACTGGTCATGAGATCCTACTGTTTTATAAGTTTTGGTCCATTTGGTGGCCAGGTCCCTGCCAGGAGCTGGTTCTTAAACCAAAGTAGAAATTTTCTGTGTATTTCTGGGCAGATTGGACACAGCATTCAGGAGGTTAATGAGGCACTAAGGAAATCCACGGAGCTTGGCTTCCAGGTTGTTTTATTCCAGCTTATTTTCACTTTGGATCGCAGTTCCCAAAACATCCTTCTAGTCTCAAAGCCCAGGCAATTCTGCAGGGGGACCATGTCCTTGGCTCACTTTGGGGACGATGCTGTTTTCCACGTAGAGGTGACTCTGTACCCAACATTTTTACCTGACTGACATTCCTGCTGTCCCAAACAGGGCTGCAGTGTCCTGCCTGCACCTTGGGAGTGACACTGGGCACCTCCTGTGGGAGGAATTCTGCTGTGGGTCAGGCTGTGGATGATCACAGGAGCCCAGGCTCCAGCCCTGGTCTTGGTTAGGTGACACAGACACAGCAGATGTGTTTTTAAGACAGAGACAAAAGCCCTTAAAAGCCAAGATTAAAAGACTCTTCCAGGACTATCCAACATAGTGAGCTACAGCATCATCCTCAGTAAAATGAAGATGTAACTGTTGACCATTCCCTGCTCCTCAATTCCCAGTGCCAAGGGCAGAGCAGAGACCCACAGACCTTGCTGAGGTGAGAACTGGCTGGATTTGCAGTCACTCAGTCCATTAATTACCAAAATACCAAGGCACAGTCCTGCCCACATCTGGGTGACCGAAATCTCCTCTCTCCCAAAAAGAGAAGAAACAAAGAGGGTTTGAGGGGTGATGAGCCTGCTCAGGGACCCCAGAGCTGTGCTTCCAGCTGGAAAGGGAGTGCCACCCCAGCCACATGTGCTGTCCACCCCTGTGGCACCTGTCCTGCAGAAAGCCCCATCCCACCTTCTTTGCTTTCAGCTGCAGAACTCCAGGATGAGACCGGGGCTGAGAAATACCAGAGATCAGGGAGGAGCAGCAGGGAGCAGGTTTTATTTACTGCAAGCACAGGGAATGGGGAAAAGATGAAGCTTTCCTGCCCAAGGAAATTTTTTTTATTAATTTCTGGGGGATGTGAGGTGGACGAATAAAGAATCTCCCACCCTGTGTGCAAAGGAGATGAGCACTTACGTCTCACCCTCTGGGCAAATCTCAATGCAGGCAATCAGTTGTCATTCAAAACCATCCCTGGGGTTTCCCTTGCACCTGGAGCCCCTGCCCTCATCCCAAACTTTTTCTCATTTACCCCAGCATGGACAAGAGTGATTGCTCATGAGATAACAGCATGACCCAGGAGACTCAGCCTCTGTCTGCAAAGTCATGTAAAAAATCTCCTCTGCGCACTGTGGGTAAACCAAATCACCCTGGGCTCAGACAGAACTGGGTTTTATCAAATATTAAGCAAGTGGATATCATTTCTCCCCCTCATTTGGGGATTTCTTGATTTCTGGCCATACAGATCTGTTTCTCTTCCATTAGGGTAGGGAAGAAGATGCCTAAAATCAGTGCAAAAAGCCGTGGGAAGGAGAATTGTTTCAGTGCCAAAGCTGTCACAGGGTTTGTCCCACTCACCCCAGATCCTGCCATGAAGCCCCTGGTGTTGCTCAATGGGTCAGCATTACTCCTATGAGTCATTTTGGATCTTTTTTCCTGGAGGACAGGCAAAGGCTGCCAGGCTGCAAGCAGGAGAGCACACACAGAGCAGCAACAGGACCAAACATCTCCTCTAACATCATCAGCAGGTGACAGATTTTTGGTTGTTCCTTGTTTTCTCTCTTCCCATCACCCCTTTTCCAGCATGGCTCCAGTCCTTTTGCTCTGTGTGTCGTTGCAAGCAAGCTCTCATTAAAAGCAAAATAAAAAAGCACATTTTACACCACTCCACACATATAAAAATAGAAAAGGGAGCCTTGAACAGAAGCTGCATTATGTTTGGAGCAGGTTCCTCCTGCCAGGCGTGACGTGATGCTCCTTTCCAAGCCTTGGCATGTTTCAGGAAGGGTTCATCCTTCCTGCAGGCACTCGGGGTAGCTGGGGCCAGAAACCCGACAGCTCCACTCACAAATTCCTGTGCAAACCTCGTGGGCAGCCAGCCAGGGCATGAATCACAACCCAGGTTCAGGCTTCTGGTGGGATTGAGGCTATTTTTGTCCCCTTTTGGCCAATCCAAAAGAGGAGGTGTCCTACTGCCTCTGGTTTAGCCTCTTGAGGATAGATCCCTTTGTCTGTGGCTTCCAAAGCCTTTAGAGATTCGAAGGGATGGGTTTATTATCCCAGCAAAGGATAGATTCAGTGTTTAAATCCAGCCCATCACAAGGTGACCATGAAGACCAGAAGCAGCATAAAATATTTTTTACCTTGGGCTCACAGTCCCTAAAGTCCCCAGGTCCCGAGGGGTGTGACAACCTGTCTGGGTCTGCCTGTGGACACCTCTGGATGCCACTAGGTGCTCAGTGGGCAAGGTCAGGGGCTTCTGGAGGTGTGATTCATCTGGCATCTCTTGGACACCCTTTTCTTAGCATTCATGAGATCTCCTTGGCTGGAAAAGGGAGTTAAGATGATGAAATCAGGGCATCCCTCCCCTGTGCCTGGGAGAAGCAGATGGAGGTGACAAATGGACACCCCAAAACCAGCTGGATGCTCCCATCCCCACTGACTGACCCTGTGATAGCACCAGTGCAGAGCCCAGAAAAGGAGGGAAAGGAAACACAGGCAGCAAAATATCTCGGCAGAGCTCTGGACTTTCGAGCATAGGAACGCTCCAAAACAAGTTAGGGTATCCCTGAGCATTTGAGTGCATAAATATTAAATAAGCTGCCAAGAGGAGGAGAGAGATGTCTGTGCTGTTCTCAAGCTGGGCTGGGGAGCAGGGGCTTGGCCATTCCACACATCCCAACACAGCCTTGGACCAGGCACAGAAGGAGCCAGGGCAGCTCTGAGCCAGCCTCAGGGGCTCTGTTGTCACACAGCAGCTCCTTGACAGAGGCTGGCCCTGAGCTTCCCTGCTTGTTGTCCAGGCTGCTGAGACACTTAGCAAATCCCATGTAGCTAATTACACTCTGGTTCGATGCCTCATAGCCTCTGGTTCTGTTTCTTATGTTAATTAGCAGTACCCAGCAGGGAGAGCACATCCCCACCACGTCTTGCTTCCCCCCTAGCCACGAGTGAGGGATGGAGGCTGCCTGTGGGAGCTCTGCTCCATGGCCCCCCAAAAATGAGAGGGTGGGGCACGCTCCACCACACAGCCAGCCTTGCTGCAGACGTTTTCTTGTGGCACCAGGGGCAACTGGTAGAAAATGTCCCTTGTCAGGAGCCTTGCACCCAGCAGGAAAACTCATGGGAGGGGGTATGGTGTGGGCAGCTGGCTGAAGGGGGAACAGCCATCCCTTCTCCTCAGGTCAACATTTCTGGCCTGCTTCCCTATGGCATTACACGTGGCAGGGTTTCCTGTGGGCTGAGTGTCTCACTGCAGCTTTAGGGACCTGTCTGTGCATTAATTTTAGTCCAGATCAAACTCCTCCTGGCCCTGTGGGGGCCAGCTCAACTGGCAGCATCTGAAACCCCTTGACAGCACATGAAATCAAAGCAGCACTTCTGCAGGCACAGGTGGGGGACAAGCAGCCACTGAGTTTGCTGCAAAACCATTAAATCTTGGCTTGGGAGGAGGAGATTGGAGGCAGACAATCTCCAGCTGGCAGGATCCCAGCTGTGCCTTGGCACTGAGCACACAGCCACTGGCATGGGGAGGGTTTGCACACAACTGCAGCTGTGGAACAGAGGTGCCTGAAGCCCAGGTGGGATGAAGAACCAGCAGAGAGAGAGGGTCTCGGCTGCTGGAAGCTCACCTGCAGAGATGTCTCCTGCATGGTCAGAAGGAGTTGGGTGCACCTCACAGGGCACCTGCAGCCAGCACTGCTCTTCTTTGGGCCAAGATGTGGTCAGGAGCCAGGGCTCAGACCCCTGGAGCACCTCAGGCTGAGCTTTTATTTCCAGAGGAGAGGATGTGAGGGCAGTGTGTGGCAATGGTGCCTGACCCCAGAAAGCGCTGGGGAGGCAGAGGGGACCTGCAGAATGCCAGACTGTGGAGCAATGTTGCCATGAAAGCTGGAGAGCAGCAGAGCAGGAAGCACTGGCCTGGACCCTCCTCTCCTCACCAACAGAGGAGCATCCCCAGGCTGTGACCAGACACTTCTGTGTGTCCCCTCGGCCAGCAAAGGCAAGGCAGGGTCCTTCCCTCCAGACCACTCCTCCCATGGGGCTCTGCAGTGACCTGACTGTTTTATACCTGCTAAAATCCAGCCAGACAGCTCTTGGGGTCCTACATGGTGAAAAATCCCCCAACTGCAGCTGGCTGAAACCCACGGACACCCCCAGGCACCCGGAACGTGGGGAGCTGCTGGGACATCCCCTCAGTGGCAGAGGTGCCAGCTCCTGCCCTGGCTCCCTCTCTGTCTGGCTCAGAGAGCTGCTGTTGTTGCCTCTGTTCACCCCACCCCACCAATTCCTTCCCTTTTCTCCTTGGATTAAACAAACCCCGCGGTGTTTCCAGCATGACTAATTCCATAATGACAGCAATATCCCCTGCCTCCCGTGCAGCTCGGGAAGGTGCCAAGCACCATTAACGTGCTGGTACACATTGCTATTGCACAATCAGCTGGATCTTCCTGGGGGAAAACGAGCTGAATTAGACACTCTCCTTTGCTGGAATAGCAGGGACCATTGGGGATTTCCACGGGAGAGATGGTTATAAAAGGAAAATCCATATGATGCTGCCTTGAAAAACTGCTGTTGTCTGACAAATGCCAAAAAGGAGCCTGTATCTCTCTCTGACACACATTCATGTGGCTGTGAAAGGGAAGGGGCTCTTTTCTTCAGTCCTCCCATGCTCCATGTGCTGCTGCTCTCACCCTCTGTGTGGTTCTGTTCATTTCTTCACTCGGGGGCTGAACCTACGGCAAAGGCTGCAGCAGGGTTTCTTCAGCATCACTTGGGCTGAGCTGAGCTGAGCTGACTTTTGCCCAATGGACTTGTTCCTCAGCCTGGTGTGCCAAAGGAAAGCCTAGGACCACACCTGGAGAGGCTGAGCACAAGGCACAGACTCCTGGTGAGGTCTCAGCACGGTGCCCTGCCCCTCAGACACCCCAGCTCTGCGAGGAGGGGTGTGATGTGATCTGGTGTGTGGCATTTCGCTGTCACATACCAGAGGAAAGGACTGGCACAGTCTCTATCTCATCAGCCCAGAGTGATTCTGGCCAAGCAACCAGGTACAGAACTGAATTCATTATTCTGCTTTGGCAAGGAAGACGCTGCCCATGAAGTCTCATTACTGATGCATTGCCTCGGAAATGTGTGGCAGGAGGGAGGAAATCTCACCTGCAGTACTTCCAATGCAATTCCCTCCTTAGTGCCCGAAATTAAAAGCCAATGACTGGAAATGCAGCAGAGAAAGGCTTTAACTTGCGGCGTTAAGCGTTGAAAACTGACACACCTGATGATGGATAGTGAAACATCTCTTTAATTTCATTGCTCTTGCCAGCAATAACAGCCTTTGTTGGCTCTGATCTCTGGGCTGGCTCTCCTGGATCAGGGGCAGGCAATTCCCCATCCCCTCCTCCAGGGATTCAAGCCTCTGGGTGCAGCCCTACGCCAACATTCCCGTTTATCCTCGCAGTCCCTCTCTCCTCATCTGCTAGATTTCCCTCACTTGGAGGCGCTAACCCCTACCCGGCATGTAGGAATGTTCCAGATGACTCCGTTTATTATTAATAAGTTTTTATACGTGTGTAAAAGTCCCTGCAGCTCCCTGCAAAGTGAACCTCCAGAGGCAGATTTTGTACTGCTTCCCTTGGCTGCCTTTTCCCCGCTCTCTGCACAGCACGTAGGGACTGAGGAGCAGACCAAAGAAGCTTTTGGGAGTTTTGTTTGGTTGTGACCAAAGGTGTTTTCCAGGTGATGGCTGAGCTGTGAATTGGAAATGTTATCTGCATTGCTTCCTGCCCACCACAGCTAGTGTTTATAGCCTGGAGAGTAGTTGGCTCACCTCAGCTCTGTTTGGGAGACGGATGTTAGTTAGGACATCGTCCAAATTAACCCAACACTCACGTTTAATAAGATCATTCTTCTTGAAGAGCCCTGCAATGTTTTGTATGTATGATTCATAGAATTGTGCAGTCATGGAAAAGTTTGGGCTGGAAGGAACCTTAAAGATCATCCAGTTCCAACCCCCTGCCAGGGGCAGGGACACCTTGCATTATCCCAGGTTGTTCCAATCCAAGCTTGGATTGACCTCCACTTTATTTATCGTCACCATCTCTTGCTCTGCTTTGTCAGAGACTGATGACTGCTCCCAGTGTTTGCCATCCACCCAGACCTCAAGGAATACTATAAGGCTCTTTGGAGAGATGCAATCACAGAACTGTGGGCAGTTGGCCAGATTAATTCCTGATTACAGTGTAGAATATATGGCCAGTGATTTCTCAAATCCCACAATCAGCTGTTTTAGGCTGCCATAAAATATAATGCTGCTCATATAATGACTAAAATCCATCTACAACACCAGGAGGATTTAGTTCCTTCTCCTGGGGTTGGCTTTCCATTCCTCTGACCTTCTTCACACTCCTTTGGGTTGAAATCCCCCTCCTTCTACCCAGGGGACCCACATGCAGCATTCAGGATGAAAACTTCCAAGCCCCCCACAAACATGATGGAAACCCTCTCCTGATTTTGAAAGCCAGGGTAAATCTGTGAGTTTTTGGCACATTTTTCTACCATATCTTGCTGACTTTGTCACGCTTTTTGGACTTGCTTAGATGAGCAATTAATTGGTCAAAGCAGGATTGCCTGGGAAAAGTCAAGTGAGAAATGCCTTTCATAGAACATCAAGCTGGATTCAGTACTCAAAATCACAGGAGAAGTGCTGTCACAAGACATATTTGCATGGTAAGCCAAAGGAAAAAAAAATTTAAAAAGTGATGCAGATGAACACTGAAGTGAACTGGTGTGTATTGGCCAGATCTGGTGGAGGGAGACTGTTGCCTCAGAAAGAAGTCTGTAACAACCTCCATGTCCCAGACTTCTTTCTGAGGCAACAGGAGACCCTTGTCAGGACCTGAAATATCAGTGCTGTGGTCACCTCTGCAACCTGCTCTGTGCTGTTGAACCTCTCAAAGTCCTGAAGGAGCTAAAGCCCTGAAATCTCCCTTGGTGACCTGTTCTAGGGGCTGTCCCTGGCAGGCAGGGTGCTCCCAAAGGACTACACCCTGTACCTTCCCCGTGTCTATCCTGACCCAGCAGCTCCCCTGTGCAGGAGCTGTTACTGCTCTGACCAGCCCATGGCTCTCTCACAGGAGGTCTCCCCCAAACCGTGCCCACTGGAAGCCCCTCTCAGGCTGCTGGGACTGCTCCATGTCCCCGTTGCAGCCATGGTGGCACCCTGCCCACTCACAGGCATCGTGCCCGTGTCCCCAGCCCCTGCTGCCAGCCTGCTCACCAGGGCTGGAGTCCATTTGTGGCCCCTCCAGCAGGTCTGCATTCCATGCCAGTGGCAAGAGAGGCTTTCTGAGGCCTCTCCTCCCCTCTCTGCCCCTCTCTCAGCATGCAGGATGCTCGCACAAAGGAGGAAGCATATGTGTGGTTTGGAGGGAAGCAGCTTTTGGACGCCTCCGTCGGCCGACACCTTTCCCACCTCTCCTATCCTTTCATTCCTGTGCCTGGTGGAGGAGCAAAGCCTCTCTGCAAGCCTGGCTTATTTTTAGAAGGCTGCACAGCCAGAGACACCCATTCACTAGCCAAAGTAAGAGGACACCAAATGGTCCTGACCTTTCTCTCCAAGGCCCCATGTCGGGCCCGTGCACTGAGCAGGGTGGAAGCAGGGAAGGAAGGAAGGGATTTGTGTGTGTTTGCTTGGCCAGCTGCCCTCGCCTGGGGCTTGAGTTTATATAAAGAAGATGAGGACACCGCACAGGGATGAAGGTTTGTTGGCCATCACAGGGTTTGGAAGCTCTACTGACAAGGTCATGGGCTTGAAAATGCCTTCAAAACCCTCCCCAGCAGATCTCTTGGAAATGCTTCTTGTCTCTCCCAAGTGCCAACCTGAACATGCACAGGGACTCTACCTAGAGCCTGTGATTTTTTCCTTGTGTTCTTATGACAACTCAGTGCTGCATGCAGTTCCTCATGCATCTGAGCCACTATTTGGAAAAAAAAAAAAAAAAAAAAAAAAAAAAAGGAAGCAAAATAGTAAGGGGTTGATTCCTGCTTGCAGATGGGAGTCCTGAGAGGCAGAGAAGAGGAGTCGCACATTTGCTCTGCCTTGTGTAGACCCTCAGATGTCTTTCCCTTTATTTAAATCCAGTCTCATCAGGTTTGGTGCTGTGGCCATTTCCCTGGGGAGCTTGTTCAGTGTCCCACCAGTCCCTGGGGGAAGAATCTTTTCCTAATATCCAACCTAAAGCTTGCTCCGTCCAGCTCCAGCCATTCCCTCAGATCCTGTCACTGGTCAGAGAAGAGATCAGTGCCTGCCCCTCCTCTTCTCCTGATGAGGAAGCTGCAGACTGTGATGAGGTCAGATCTGGTCCCTGCTTTTGCAATGGACTTTGGAAATAAACCACTAGCCATCCTCTGTCCCTTGGACTTTCAATTAAAATGATGCTTCCTGCACACGGAGCAGGGCCCTGTAGAGCTCACTGCTACACAAACATTAAAAAAAAAAGGGAAACTCTGCCTCCAACAACTTGCAAGATGATTTTAAGACAGGAGTGAGCACACAAGTGGGCAGAGTAAGGAGGTGCCTGCTGTGCCTTTTCCCCTGGCTTTGTAACCTCATCACCCATCCAGCGGGAATGCAGAGAGCAGGGGCACAGCAAAGGGCTCAGACGTGTTCTGCAGTTGGGATAATTGACAAAAGCAGCCCTCTCTCAGCCCCAGGCCTGGCTTGGATGTGACACCACGCTGAGGAGGCCTTCAACGTGCCTGGAGCTGCTGCAGACAATGGAGAGGCCAGATTCCCGGGAGGGCAGCAGGAGAAGAAGAGGAGTTGCTGCTTCATCACCCATCAGCTCTCCAGAGCATAAGGACGCCTTTGTTTGCTTCTCCTTCAGCCTCCTGTTACCCAGAGCGGGAGAGATGGCAGGAGATGGTAGAAACCTGGGATTTCCAAACATTTTCTGACTCAGATGCAGTGGGAGAGGAGGAGGAAAGCATTCCCACACCCAGCCAGGCTGAAACAAGCAGGCAGAGCCTGGCTTGGCCCAGAGCAGACACCTCACCCAAAAAACACCAGTGCCTGTGCAAACCCTGAGGGTTTTGGGGATCTGCTTGGTCATCTCCCCCAAAATCCATCAAAATCCTTGCCTGGGGGCAGCATCACCCACAGCCTCGTGTTAAGTGAGGTGTCATGATGGAGGCTGAAAGTTTTCCTCCTGGCAGCCAGGGATGTGCAAAATGCTTGGCTTTCACTTGCCAAAGTGTCTCCTCATTGTGCTGCTCCTTCCCCAGATGGAAAAGTTTCCCAGCCCCAAGATCTGCTCTGAGAGAGAGACTCCCCACTTGGTTTACTCAGAGGTTTGTCAACTTGGGGATGTTTTCTCCCCCACCAAATAATTTCAGAGAGAAGCTTTAAATTACAGCATCTGCCCCTCCCTCCTTTTCCTCCTGTGCAAATGTTGGATGGGCCTGGAATTACCTGAAGGTTGGGTTTCCACCCAAACGTTGGGAGGAAGAAGGCTGAAATGTGGGTGAATACATTCAAAGGGGCTGCTATTATTTAATGGGTGAAATGATAAAGAGCTTTAGCATGAGGTGAAGCTGCCACGGAACTCCAGGACTCTTCCCAGGTCAGGAGGAAGAAACTGAGGACAACTGCACTGACTTTGGCTCAACCCAGTCAAATATTGCAAAGATTGTTTTTAATTTGCACTCAGCTTGAAGGCAGCAAAAGCAGCTCCAAACCTGAAGGAAAGGATCACATGCCTGAAATCCTGCCTGATTTTTTTTTTCCCAACTATATCATCTAGTCTAATAAAAGACAATAACTCCTCCTCCCAACCTTGCCTTGCTCAGAGCCTGAAAACACCAGAGCTCCAACAATTCTACTGTAACAAAGGGAATGAGTCATTCATCAAAGCGTGTGTTTGGAGAAGAGAAAAAATTCTGCATATTCATTTATTCTGGTATTTAGCTAAAAAGATTTGGTTTACCTGTAGAGGATAATATCAAAAAAATTAAAAATCAACAAATCCTCAAAGCCTAATCAATGCCTCCTGAAATTCAAAGTCTGGGTGCAAATGGCTAAAAGATATTTCTGGGCACAAATAACATAATTTTTCAGGCACAAGCAGAATAGTGGGAACAAATGACTTGCTGAAGGATTGCAGCTAGAGCAAGATCTGGGGAAATCATTTCAACAGACAGATGTATGGAAGGACACCCAAATGTCAGGAAATGGCACCCCAAAACCTGACAATATCCAGATTTCCTGGGCCCACTGGGCAATGAGGAAGCTGCTGCTGTTTCATACCACACATAGGGATTGTCTGCATACAAAGAAAGAAATCCACATGGCTTTGAGACATTTTCTGGAGTGACAGAGACGTGGTGACCACAAGGTGGGCACACTGTCAGCTGCAGGGTTTTAACAACACTCCAAAACTCCTTTTAAAAATGGCCTCTAGTCTGCAAGGCAAGAAGAATCTGTGGCTTCAAAGACATTTCCCTGGAAATAAAGCCTTCTTTTTTTAAAAAAAAAAAGTGGGATCCGTGCTGGTTTGTACCTCTAAGCACTGAGAGAGGTGCTCCCAGGGCCAGCAGAGCCTGGAGCTGCAGCAGTGCAGAACATCCCTCCTCCAAGCTGAGGCTGCTGCTGTCTGAACAAGGTGTCTTAGCCCCAGCACCTGAAGAATAGTGGGGGTTTGGTAGCTTCAGTGAATCTTAATTGCACCCATCCAAAAGTAGTGACCTCAGCCCTGCTGGCCATAAAACACTGCTCACTGCTTGGGCTTAATGGTGTGTGGCCTGCCAAGGAATCTTTTTTTCTCTCCCTTTCAGAGACAATCTGTGGGAATTTATTGGCTTTTTAAAGCTGTCTGATCTTTCACTGAAGGAAACTAATGGAATATCAATGACACCAGGTATTTGTCACAAGTATCATTTATGGAGGAAATATGGGCCTGGCTCAGAAGGGCTCTCCTGCACATGGTTAACCAATTCCACACACAGGAATGCAGCAGCTGGGATCAAACCCAGGCTTCTCTGTGGCTGCAGGCTTATCAGCCACTACCAAACACAGAAAAGCAAAGAGCATTCCTAATTCAGTTGACTAATTCAATTTAAAACCCCGATGAGGACAAGGCAGCTTGAATTTTCATGGGAGCTTTAATTTAGGACGACACCTTTGGAGCTGGAAGGAAGAGCCTTCGGTTGATTTTAAGCACCTTTTTCAAAATAACAGGTAAAAAAAATACTTTTAAAAAGATGAAAAGATTCCTTTTCCTTTTTTTTTTTATTGGCATCTCCATTTTATTTTTTCGGCTCTGACTTTTCACTGAGCTACACCCTATTTGGGGAAAGGTCTGCTCTTTTTCCATCTCCTTTTTTGACAGGTTAAGAGTTACCTAAAAGAAAATGATGCCTCAGAAGTGTTGTGATGGATGTGATGCTTCAGTTTTTAACAGAGAAAAAGAGCTTTTACAAAGGCTGCATCCTTATGGGGTCATCTAACCCTGTGGAGGACTCGAGCCTCCTGTGCTGAGGTTTCACCCCCCAGAGCAGCATCAGAGCCACGATCAGGCCCCCAAATCTGAGATTTGCAAACATCCCATGCCTAAACTCTGGGGTTTGGGACACAAATCTCCTTGCAGGTTTTCTCACCAGCCTTAAATCCAGCTTGGGTTTCTCAGGAACCTGCTGAGGACTGTGCCCAGCGGTGAGTCTTTTTCTCCAGCACGATGGAAAAACTGCTCTTCAAATATGAAATGCGCCAGAAAAGAACAAGCAACATGGCTCATTCCTCAAATTTTTTTCGGAATGGGGTTTGAATAACAGAGGGGATGGTGGCAAAGGGGGGAAAAGAAAAGACCACTTTTGTGCTCAAAGATCGGAGAAATGTTTAAGTACCCGAAGCTTCGTGTTAAATTAGTGCAAAACCTGGTGATTTGCTGCCGGGTTTGAATTTCAGCTTCTGCAAACTTCTCTCAGGGGAGAAGTGAAAGGGAAAGCGCAGGTCCTGGGTGTGAGAACAGTGAATAAATTAAGATCCTTTAACCCCAGGAGTGTGTCCGGAGAAGCCTCCGCAGGACGGGGCAGGGAATTTCCCGCAGAGCTTTGACAGCATCAGCAGCGGGCTTGATCCGGCAGGGAATGAGAGCAGGGGCGATTGCTGGTCTGCTCATGTGCCGCCCACTGCAGGAGCTTCTGCTGCCTATATTCTCTTAGAGCTGCCTTAAACCATGGTGCTCTGTCCCGCAAATCCAAGCCCTGGGCTCGCATCCCTCCATCATCCCGCAAGGAATTGCTCTTGCCTTGCTCTTTGAGCTCCTCGGACTTGTTCGCCTGCAGGGAAACGAGCCAGGGATGGCTCAACACCTGCGAGCCCTTCAGTGCCTCTGTTCCATCAAAGCTGCTCAGAAACCCTCAGAAATTAGGGTGAAAAGAGAGTTCAAAATGTAATTAAAAAAAAAAAATGCTGTGAGCGCGTTGCGTGGGTTTCGTGGAGTGATGTTTGTGGAGTTAGTTTTGTGAGCAGATCCACAGCATAGATTGGAAAAGAAAAAAAAAGCCTTGCAAAGAGGATCCCTCCTTAATTCATCGGTTTTTAAAAAGGGGCTCAACAATGCAATAACAAAATGCAAAGTGCTTGAAAAAACTATCCTTAGGAAAAATGCTTCCTCAAACAAAAGAAAACCTAAATCCGAGGCCAGCAGGGCTGCAGGGTCACATCCGAGCTCTCTGGATGTGGCTGCAGAACGTGCTGGCAGCTCCTGGAACACAGAGCAAGAGAGAGGGAGGAAAGGAAGAGAGCAACAGGGAGACGTGCTGCAGATACTTGTACACCAGAACATCACATGAACATGTTTAGTATTTTTCCAGAGGAAAATATCATCCAAGAGACATAGAGACATAATTATATCTTAGGTTCCTTTTTTTTTTTTTTTTTTTTTTTTTTTTTTTTTTTTTTTAAACAGGGCTTTTTAAGCAGTTGTTTTGTTTCATTCTTCTCCTTTTTTCTCTTTTTGAATTACAGCGTTTGCAGAAACAGGAGGAGGGTGACAGCTAACACAGGAGAGAAGCCATGGGTGCCTGAGAGGGAGAGGGATGCTGCTGCTCTTTGCCATCCCTGGAAGTGCCCAAGGCCAGGCTGGATGGGGCTCTGAGCAACCTGGTCTGCTGGAAGGTGTCCCTGCCCATGGCAGAGGGGTTGGAATGGCATGATCTTTAAGGTCCCTTCAAACCTAAATTGTTCTGGGATTCTGTGACTCAAAAGCAGCTAAATTTAGGCCCTGTTCTGCAACCTGACTCCCCCATTGTAATTCACAAAGAGATTCTTGCTTGATGATCTCTCAAAGGACAAGACCTTGGGAAGAGAGAACCTCTTTGAGGTCCCACCATCGCAACACGTCCAGAGCTCCAATTTCCCTGGGAACATTCTGAGGAAGGTGATGGAAGCATTCTGACAAGCTGGGTATTCTGTACACCTCTATCCTGTGAGGTGAGATGCTCACCCACACTCACCATTGGTGATGCTCACCCTCTTCCCAGTCATCACTTGGAATCATTTTGTGCTGCTCCACTGGCTCAGGGCCACAGCTGGCTGCCAGAGGAGCTGGGAACACAGCACGTTTTCACACACTGAAGTGCCCAGAAGCATTTAAGATAGCAAACTCACTCCTTCTAGGCTGTCACCACAGTAACAGGGGGCTTCCCAAAAATAATCAACAACACGATTCCGAGCCGCTCACTTGTCATCTTGGAATTAGCAGTTACTCAACATTTTGGCTGAGAAATTAAAGATCTGGCAGGAATTGGATGTGGGTGTTTCAGAGGGAAGTTCTACATGAGGCACCTTGTCCTTGGTCACCTGTGGGGACCTGTGGCAGTGGGGGAGAGATCCTTCCTGACACCAGGATTCTTCCTGTCCTAAAGCATGAGAACTGATGACAGCAGAGAGCCATGAAAGCTCTTATGAGTCATTAAGTAAATGAGTTATAAAAACCTCTATTTACTGTTTGAGATCCCAGCTTTAGCCATTGCCTCCTGTGGCACAGACACCTTCCAAGGAGGAATTTCTCACTGTTTACTCTCTAGGCACAGAGAAGGTGAAGTTTCCAGCAACATATTTATTGCTGAGCTAACAGTGTTAACCTCTTCAGTGAGGATGTGCACCCATCTAGCAATTGTCATTTACTGAAATTAGCTTTGCACTTCAGCATTTGTCAAGTTGCAATTGGACTAAATGCTTTACTGGCTGCAAAGTGACAGTCCTGACACTTCTAATGCCATGACTCTTTGGCCTCAAAGCAGTGTGAGCAGACCCCTTGGTCCCTTTCCTCTCCTCTGGATTTGCATCTCTCGAGATGTGTGTCACTGCCATTTTTTATTTTTTTTGTTCTAGCAGGATGCTTCTTTTTCACATGTTCTAAGAATTTCAAGCTGTGCATGGATCATGTTTTCAAAATCTCTTCCATGTTTACAAGGCTCAAAGCCCTTTTTTATGTCTGCACTTATTGACTTCAGCAAGCATCAGAACTGGGAGTGGGGAACACAGAACCAGGTATTTCAGGTCTCACAATAAAATCAGATGGTACCAGAGTGCAAATAATTTGCAGGGCTGCAGGAAGGACAAGGGACAAAGGTTTTCTCATGCTGTTCTGTAGAGGAGAAAGAGCCCAGTGAGGGTTTGGGGCCCAGTCCTAACTGGACTGAGGGCTGAAAGAGCAAGATACCAGCTGGTCCAGAAAATATTTATTAGAATCAGATCTCCTGATCCTGCCTGTACAGGCCCCTTGTGCTGTCACACAGGATGGTGTTTAGTGTTTGGAGAAGCCATCAGAAAGAAAAAAAAATTGCACTGATCTTAGCTCAGGAGGTGTTTAGCCCTATCCCTAATTCCATGGCGCTGTAAATTGCTGGAAGATCCCAGCCCAGAGTCTCAGCAGAGGTTCTGTTTCCTTGAGCAATGGCAGCTGCTCTCTAGGTGTCACCTCTGGGATGTGACACTGCTGAAGCTCACCTGGCTGATGAGCATTTGTGATTAATTAACCCCCCACTGCCCTCCTGTTTTCCCCACAGATGTCCCATTAGGATCCAAGCAACAGCCACAGTCAAGAACGCAAAGGCAATTATGCACTGGAATTTAAACAAACCATTAATTACCAAGATGCTCTGGCAGATGATGGCTCCAACAATGCTTATTACAAGAACCTTCATCAAGTTATCTGCTCTTTCATGTGAGCAGAGGTAACAATCTCCATGAGATGGGAAAAATAATTAAAAACCATACAACAAGATGTTTTATTAATGACACGCACATCTCCATTGCTCTAAGAAAATTGAGCAATCTGTTCCTACACCACAGCTCTCCATCAAGGGTTTGTATTCACCATCACTTTAATAATGGCTTGCTAAAGTGCTATCTAGTTCCCTTGGGTTGGCTTAAAGGAGGAAACAACAAAGGGAGGATTTATTTATGAGTGGCCCCCATTGAAGAGCAGATCCACAGCACAGAGTGGAAAAGAAAAAAAGCCTTGCCAAGAGGGTCCCTCCTTAATTCATTGGTTTTTTAAAAGGGGTTCAACAATGCAAAACCAAAATGCAAAGTGCTTGAAAAATTGAATTTTTTTTTTTTCCTCAGAAAAATGCTTCCTCAAACAAAAAAACCCACCTTGTTTTCCCTCTGCAGATCTAGATCTGATCTCAGCTGATCTGGTGTTGAATGTTTCCAGTGGGAGCAGGAGCAGATCCATCAGGGGGTTTGCAAGGTTTGGTGAACCTGAATTCCATGATGGGCCAGCAGAGCACAGCCCTGGCACACGAAACTCTTTTTCATCGCCCTTCACGGAACACATGAGGTTGACGTGCCTGAAAAATCGAAGCCCTCTTCTTAATGTCTGAGCAAACCCCCAACAGGACAAGCTTTTCCAGCCTGCTGTGTCAGCTCAGCCCGGTGCTGCCTGAGGACTGCAGGAAGGGCAGGAGCATCCGCTGCTCCTCCCGCCCTGGGGCTGGAGCCACCAAAGATGTGACTCAACACGGTGCCGAGCACCTTCCCTCTTCCCACTGAGCTCTCATTTACTTAATCACCGGAGATTAAAGCGTGTCTAATTAAGGACAGGCGTTAGATCTGACGAGGAGCCGGCTCTTTCCCTGTTCACACACCATGAGGCTGGGCAAGGCCAGTGTCCCTCCCCCGGTTCCAGGCTTTCAAACGGAAATGTTTTGTTCCTTTCCCCATGGAAGTTCAAAGTGTAACATTGCACCTGAAAGAAGAGGCTGTGGAAGAACCCATAAAAATACTTTAGGTCCTGAAAATATTTTAGAGGAAACTTTTCTCTCTGTCACAGGTATTTACATGCATGGGTTGGGTTCCAGCAGGGATGCAGAAGCTTAGACTGGGCTGACAAAAAAAAATATTGTCATGAGGGCTACAGAAGGAAGCTCACTGGCCACAGGCTCACTGCCCAGCATGACCACAGCTCTGCATGGAGACAAGACAGGACCAGGACCTTCTCTGTAAGGGTTGCTTTGCTCTGCTAAGCTGATCATCAGTGCAGGCACAGCCTCAAGGGCTGTGGCACTGAAATCAGTCCTGCCTCATCCACATATTGCTGGGTAGCCTCGAGTGAGTCACTCAGCCTCACTCAGATGCACACTGCACAGCTAGGGAGGCATGGATACTCCTCTTTACTCCATGGACACTCCATCATTTAGCTGATGGAACTGTCAGGGTTCTGTGGTGGCATCCATTGGCTATGAGGTGTGGACGCATTTGTGACATTGGGATCAATAATAATAGCATTATTTAGCTTTTCTAAGACACGTAGTACAAGCAGATCTTGAAGTGCCTTCTAAAAGGTGTACAATTTCATTATTCTTGGTTGGTAAATGGGGCCTTAGCCCAGGCAGGAGTTTCTAGAGACTGCCACAGAGCCTTTCATTCATGTTGTCTTTGAAATCCAGTCAGAGTTGCCTCACAGGATCATCCACCAGTGGCTCCTGGCTCTCATTCATCAGGCCACACTCACAGACATCTCCCTGACCTCCAGCAGAGCCATGTGCCTGCTCAGGTTACAAACAGGCTTCAGAAGGCATCTGCTGGGCTGCTTCACTGCAGAAGCTCAAGTTTCACTTCCCAAAATGATGAAACACTTGTTTAACACTCTTTTAGTTGGAGGGAGCCATGGAATTAATCAACTCTGCCGAGGTTTCACCATGAGAAAAGACCAAACAATTGAGGACTGGGGCTTTCCTTTGCCATTTAAATAATTCCAACAGAAGAAGCACTTGCCCAACACTGAAGTGAGCCAGGGCATGCCCAGGAGTGTGCAGCACAGGGAGCACCACATCTGCCCACCCCGACACTGTCAGTCACATTGAAGACCTTCAAAGGGTCTGCTGTTGTAATAGGCCACAAACACGAAGTGCCAAGGGCTTCCCACGGGTCTCACAGCTCCCTCCCAGCACAGGTGGGGTTTGCAGGAGGCAGAACAACCAGCAGTGTCATCTTTCTCGTTAGAGATGGGATGGCTGCAAGGCCAGGCTGTGAAAGGGGGTGCTTCGAGCACCGTCTGTGCTGCCAGCACCAAGGGAGGCAGGAACGGTCTGTCAGCCAGGGAGAACAAGAGCCCAAGGACAAAAGAAGGGATCTCTGCCCAAGAAAAGCAGGAATTGTCCCCCACCAGACCCTGCAGGCTCACAGGTCCCAACAGCCAGTGATGTGGACGATGCAGACACCTGGTGCCAGCAGTGCCCTGAGCCGTGCAGGCACAGAGGTCACCATGGGTGCAGTGGGGATGTTTGGGCTCACCGTGGGTACAGTGGGGACATTTGGGCTCATCACAGGTGCAGTGGGGACATTCAGACCTCCCCAAAGCCCATAATCCAACCCTTGCCATGGAAAGGCCTGGATCCTCATGGGATGCTGCCAAATCCACATCCTGCCAGTGCAGAGAAGGGAACAGCAGGGAGTACACGTCTGCATGTGACCCGAGTGACACGAGGCTGCAGGCACAAATTACACACTTTACAAGTGACATTTGCTGTCATGGGGGGAGGTTAGAATGAGGCTGTTTAAAATTCAACTAAACTCTGCCCAGAAACAGGGCAGTATGTGGTCTTCTTTTCTTTCCCACCCTCTAGGGTAACACTGTGGTGTTTCCAGCAAGGAAGTCCCTCTCTTGCTCACAGATTTGGCAGTGGGTTTTGCCCCAGGGGTGGGATTCACGTTGCATGGGAATGTCTGGCTGCTTAGCAAGCTGCAGGCCAGAATCCCAGTCAGTAGGTACCACAGGAATTGATTTACACCATCAGAGGTCTGAGTTAGAACAGGGAGGCCCTCCACAGCTGAAGAGATGCTCAGTAGCATCCTATATCCCCACTGCAGATGGAGAAACTGAGGCACAGCAACTCTCTGTTCCACTAGGAGAACGTACAGTGGGATCAAGACCTCTGCAGAGCAACCCTGTCCTTTTCCTTCTTCTAGAAATGATGAAAAAGAACTGAAGGTTGTTTCTGAATTCACAGCTCCAATCCGTTTTCTAGATAACTCAAGATGGGAAAGTAAAACGAATTATTGTGCCCCTTCTCTCCATGTTCTCAGCAAATCTTCCCAACATTCCTGTGACCACACCCACTGGATATTCTCCCCCCATTTTCCTGATCCTTCTGACTCTCTCTGGACACACACAGTTCCACATTCTGTCAAACTCTCCCATACACGAGTTGCTTGCATGTTGCACTGATTTGTCATAGATGGCTGTACCATGACCATGCTATTAAGGCAGTTATCTCATAACATGGAATTACTTAATAATTTGCTCCATTTGTCCTCATTGATGGAAACAATGTGCTCAACCATATCTTATCTCAGTTCTCAAGGATTTTAAGCAATTTGTCAAAGCCTTGAGCAGCTCCAGCTCTTCATTTTATCAATGGGAAAATCAGAATATGTGGCTCATTGCAGTGCTGAAGGATCCTTCAATCTGCAGAAGAGAAGCAGGACATAAACTGAGCCAGGCAAATTCAGATGAGACAATTACCAGTCACAGAGAATATCTATCAAAGGAATTGGTGGACTGTCTATGTCCTGAAGATGCAATTCTTCTGATTAATGCCTGTATCCACAGGGAAAAGCCAACACTAACTCTGTCTTGATGTGCACATTTAGACCCTGGAGAGTTCTAGTCAATGTGCTCAGGAGAACCAAGGGGTTATTCTTATCTCTCTAGAGGACACTTCTAAAAGTGGGCAGGTGAATCGTGCCCTTGGAGTGCACATTTCCTACCACCTATGGTGGGAGAGGCCATGTTAGATATAACTGTATTATAAATGTGTGGTTGGGAGAGAGGAACTCCAATTTTGATGCTTAGCTCCGTTTCCAAACTGAGTGCTCTATGGATGTATTTGGTATCTGCACACATATCTGCCAGCTGACATGATAAAGCACCTATGCAGACCTTCATCTCTCTGGAATTTAATGTCATCCAGACTTGGGCCCCCTTTAAGTCCTTTGTCAAGTCTGCCACTGCAGATGCCAGAGGAATCCATGGCATCTGCTGGCTGGGACAGGCTGGAGCATATCACAAATTAAAAGATGCCAGTGCTCAGAAATCTGAGTCCCTCCTAATGCAGCCAGCAGCGCTGTTCTTCTGGCCAAAGGAATCACTCCCTGGGGTCCACGGACAGGATGGACAGGCGCCCACTGCTCACTGGACACCATCCTGCAGACACTGTAATTCAGCTTTCTCCACCTCTGAACTCTCCCCTTCATACCATGCAGGGACTTCAGCTCTGCTGACAGCACATCACTGTCTCACACCTCTGGAGGGTCTTGGGGCTATCCTGCCCAGCTTTCAGCAGCTGCTCTAAGAGGGAGGGAGCCTGTACACATTTCCTGCCAGATTTGTGTGGATGCCTCAGATTCTCCCAGCATCCAAAAAAAAACCCCCATATACCTCCATTTAGACAAGTGAACAGTGCCCTGTATGTTTTCCAGGAACACACTCATTACTCAAGAATGCATTGCTGGATACATTGCATAAATACAGGTGTGAGTTTTTGTGGCGTGTGCACACAAATGCTCAGACTCAAAGACTTTGTTTCTGCCCATAAAACTTCCAAATGATCCTTGCCTATTGTCCAGGATGTTTGCTTTGCTCAGTTCATTAGTGCAGGCAAGACACTTTTCCTGTGCTTTATCACAGGATCTCAAAGGGTAAACGATCTATATGAATACCAATGTTTATTCTATCAACGGGAACACTCAGTGAAGTTAAAATACAGTCAAACAAGATGCACTAAGACACCAAACCACAAGCTGCGTTTCATGCATGGCCATAAACAAGCTCAGCTTATCAGAAAAACAGGTCCAAATGTGTCAGGAGCCAGAGAAAGCTCTTGATTACACAGCGTCAAGCCCGTGGCCAATGTGGCTGTTGGCCTCTTTTCAGAGGAGCAAGTTATAATCCATGTTGGCATGTGTGAAATAAGGAATTGGCGGCACTCATTAAGAAAGAAAAGAAACGGAAAACCGTGAAAAGGAAAGTAGCTTTACCAGTATTTCCAGTGGTGAATCATTGGCATTCAGGGCTGTGGCCTGGTTAGGGCAAGAAGGCTTCTAATTTGGGTGCCCAACACTGACAAATCCTGCTAGGGAAAAATGCTAACCCTCTTCCCCCGAAAGCAGAGAGGAAGGAGGGTTGCTGCAAGGGATTCTTTTTTCTCCACTCTCCCCAGGAAAGTTCAAGCCCCTCACTCCACCCTGGCCAGATCCTAGCTCTCTTCAGCCCTGTCCACAAAGGCTGCTCTAAAGGTGTTCACCCCCTCCTTTCCCAACAGAGAGAGAAAATCCTGGTTCCTTGAAAACCAATGTCAATATTCTCAGAGACTGCTGAGAAAAATCAAGAGGGCTTTAATGTTTTCACCATCTTCCTGAGTCTGAGCTCCTACTGGTGCAGACTGGGAGCAAACTCTAATCCCTCTCACCAGCACTGCTTTCCCTATAAAAATAGGAGTTTCCAACAGAACAAGTTCTCCCTAATTATTCCTGGCAGGCGTTTCAGCCTCTCCGTGGGCAAGCCTGCTACTGGTCTCCCCACTGAAACCACAGCAAATGAGGTCTGGAGAACAAAACTTGAGATGACAGAGAGATCCTTGAATAAAAAGGAAGGAAGAACAAAACCTACAGCAGGCTTCACACAATCAAGTGAACCAAAGGGCTTGTCCAAGCTACCAACAGCTGGGTGACAAATCTGCCTGTCTGGGATGTAAGATCAGAGAAAGTGGCTCAGCAAACCATGCAAGGGCTGAAAGTCAGTACTCTATGATGAGTCACTGGGGCCAGGACTTGAATTTTGGGTGTCTGGGAGTGAAGAGGACAACCCAGTGGTGCCTGGAGCACTGAGCTCTCCAGGAAGATGCCTGTCTCCCAGCTGGTCCAGCACTAGAGGGTAACAGTGAGTCAGGCTGCTGGGCCAGTTGTTGGGATAGGTTATGGTGATGGAGGGGTTGGAGGCGGTGATTCCAGGGAGGTCAGAGAAGGCAAGAGCAAATGAAGGGGCTGGTTGCTCCCCTCATTATCCGTGCTGTGGGGCACCAGTGGGGCTGGGCTGCCCTAAGGACAGAGCTGTGGGGAAGCTGGGATGAATCTCTGTGCACTGGTGGGAGAAGAAATGAGGTGACATCAGAAATGGGTGGCTGAGCCTTGAGGGAGGGCAGGGCTATGGGCCAGGAGACCAGGGAAGGGGATGAGGAGGTTGGTGGCAGGTGCTTTCTGCCCTCACAGCATGATTTTAAACCAGGAGCCAACTCACCTCTCTGCTTCTGCACTCAAAGCAGGAGATGCACCCACTGAACTCCCATGTTTTACTCTCAAAGCCCTGGTTGCTCATCTTTAGCAGCTAAATCACTTTTGAACATGATAACACAACCAAAGCCCAGCATGAGGGGTAGACCCACAGCTTGCTGCTGCTTCAGTTCAGGACCTCATTTTCTGGATGTGGACAAGCAGAGCCCTGGCAGCCACCTGAGCTGCCTGTGGTGGCAGGAGCCAGACCTGTGCCTGTGTCTGTTGGCATCAAGCCTGGGACCTCATGTGTATGCAGAGCATCGAGCTGAGCAGCTCTTCTCAAACAGTGTTGTGTTCCCAGAGGGGCTGTGCCCAGTCAGACATCACTGAGTAAAGTTGTAGTGAATTATTTTTCCTTTAAAGCTTCAATATTTTTTGAATCTTTAATCAAAATTGTAAAGCCTAAGAGCAGGTTCTCTAGCAATTGAAGTTAGGTATCTAGTGGTTAGAGAAGATCAGCAGTCAGGACTCCTGGGTCCCATTTTCAAATCTCCCACTGACTCTTTGAGTGACCTTGAAGAAGTCAATTAATTTCTGTGTCATTTTCCAGACAGGTAAAAATGAGGAAATAATTCTTCCCTAGTTCACTGGGGGATTTTGAGTGTTAATTGTTTGCAGGGCACTCTTCTCTCCCCAGATGAGAAGTGAAGTAAGGGCTGCAGGAAGGCTGAATGCTGGCATGGCAGGCCATGGACACTTCAGGACCACAGTGCAGTGCTCAGAGGGCACGTCTGTCTTTGCTGCAAGGAGGAGCAATCACTTGCCCCTACATCCCACGCCCTGTGGATATGGATAGAAACCTTCCAGCACTGCACCCGGGGTCCAGCTCTCCCCACCAGCTTCCCTACCGCTGCCCTGCCCCAGCCTCTCAGCAGCTCTGGAGGATGGTATCTCCTTGCAGTCGTGTTTTGGAGGCAGAGGCAGTGAGAAGGAACCAGCTGTCTCCATCCAGAGCCTCTCACACATGTCCATCTCTCATCCCCCCAGGCTCCCAGCCTTGGCACGTTTGCTGATCCTCACCAATAACATGCTGATACCTCACCAACAGGGATGCATCACCAGCTGGCAGGCTCTCAGCAACCAACCACAGCTATGAATTCCCATCTGGGCTTTCAGCTGCTTTGTAGAGCCCACCAAAAAAAAATCCTTTGAGGACTTGGCTTTGTTCTAAAATGGAATATTTTCACATCTAGGATGAGGTATTCCTTTATCTGGGGTGCTGTGTTGAGGCCAGCAGAGCTGTGTCAGACCACACCAGCCTGCCCTGGGGTGGGAATGACTCCTGTAGGGAAGGATCTCTGAGTTTATAAATGTGGAAGTTTATTTTTGCCTTGAAGGGAGGCTTGTGACTGCCCTGTCTGCAGAGCTGATCACTGCACAGGTTTCCCTGGGCAGGAGAGAGGACTAGTAGCTGCCACCCGGGAACCCCAACCAAATTAACCTACTTACCAGGCTGCTCTGCTGGCTGCTCCAGGAGAGAGCTGTTTGTTTGCTTTAGGCCATTTCTCTGCAAGCAGTAACCAGAGATGAGCAAAATTTGGAAAATTTCTTCTCCCATGGGAAATTTCAGCCTTTCAGAAGTGGTTTGCATCCCAAATCAGGCCAGTTCAGCAAAATGAAATTCTGGTTCAACTCACTTGGAGCAGTTGAATTCTCCCTGGTGAAAAATCTGGAGAAAGAAGGGAGGGGAGAAATGGGGGAGATTTGCTTTTACTTACAGGAAACTTCCCTTTATGAAAAATTGTATTTTTTTCACTTGTTCCAGTCCCAAACTGCTCCAGAACTAATGCCAGGAATTCCCTCATCTATTTATACTGTTTTGCTGTCTGGGTCTTATTGTACCTGGCATTTGCTGTGACATATGACTGTGTTGCAAATAATACCAGGAACATTTACCTTGTGGAATTATCATGGAGGGAAGGCATCCAAGGGCCCTCTGTCAGCCTGCTGTCAAAAACCTGCAGGGATCACCTCAGGTCCCCCAGCCCTGCCAGCAAGGGTCGAAAGCCCTATGGATTTTTGAGCACTGCAGCTGCAACAGTGTGGGCGTGTTTTGGGTGGGATAAATGCTTTTTCTGGTGAAAGAAAGCAGCAACACCGTGAATTTCTGTCAGTTTTGCCAAGTGAATTCATTTAGAGTTAAAAAAAAAAAATAAGTTGCTTGAGATGGATTTCACTATGAAATGTGTCTTTGTTCAGAGATTTCCTTTCGCTCTGTTTTTCTTCTTAACGTGAAAAACCCTTAAAGAGCGGACTGAAATGTTTTCTCTGGGATGGAGCGAAACTTTTTTTATTAGATCAGGAACAATATAGACGTGTGCAATTATCTTTCAGCATCACTAGCAAACCAAAACATCTCTTACTCACCTCGTTGTAATTGAAAGCATCGTGGGACACCCTGTTAAAACTGAAGCCGCTCGCAATTGGCTTGAATCCAAACAAATAACTCTTAACTGAAACTCTTGTTTTTACAAAAGGAGCCATGAAAACATTACCATAATGAAGATCTGTCAGAGCTTACTTTGGGGGACAACTGCCAAGTGGCGGTTCTGTATCTAATCTCATCAACACTGCTGTAATTACAAGCAAAATCAGGTCCGTGGATTGCTGTTTTCTTGGTATTAAGTTAATGTCAGCGTGAGACAGACCAGATCTGGGATGGAGTTTGGCTGATTGCATGTAAATGTCTAAATTTGAGTTCCCTTCACAGTCACAGAAGTCTAGTTATGACAGGCCGTGGTGTTTAGGGAGCAACTCACTAAAGTAGGTGTCTAAAACAGTTTGGCTAAACCCCTCCTTGAAAGAACTTATGTCACTGCTGCAAAACCAGCCCAGCTCTGCTAGAGACAGAGGGTGTAGATGTGCAGGAAGGAAAACAGCTGCCTAAACACAGACATTTCAAGCCCTTTGGGATGTCCTGATGTATCTCACCTGGTTTCTGGTTGCTTCTAGAAGGACACAGGTGTCACACAGGTCCCATCTCAAATCTGCCAGCCTCATGTCCCTGCTAACATGGGGCATCCAAAGCACAACTTGGTCACTGATTTATTCCCCTGAAGTTGCATGAGGTGAAAAATCATTCCCAAAGTCCCCAGGTCAGCAGGACCTGGAAATACACCATTTGGAAATGCTCCTGATGGGCCTCTATTTCCAAAGATGGATCAGGTAGCAGCAGCCTGCAGCGTGACAGCCCTGCCCAGAATTTCGGGAGGTTGCCCAGCTGAGCAAGTCTCTTGTTACTTTACATAAGACACACAGCGAGAGGAGGAATTGCTGTGGAGACTGCACGGGGCTTTCTTGGAAAGTCCTGCATTAACTTCCAGCCTTTTGTCACCTCCTGCAGAATCGCTTCCATGATTTTCCTGCTGACAAGTCACACCTCTTGCTTTGTGGGGGGCAGGGCCATGCCAAGCTGCCCCCAGTCTTTGCAGAGGCAGAGCTTGCTTGCATCATGCTAGGAAGCAGGAGATTTACACCAGTGGGATTGCACAATCACCCCAGATAAGGGGAATGTAACATGTCAGCAGTGTCCGTGTCTTTATCTCTGTAGGAAAGACATACAGGAACACTCAGATCTCTGTGGCATTGATAGAAGGAATATCCTTCCCCTGCATTTCATCTGAACATGAGCAATGAAGAGTGAGCAGCACTGTTTGACCAACAGCCCCAGCACTGCTTATCTGCTGCAGAACCAGAGCTGGCACTGCTTTAAATCATACATTTCCCTTTCCTTGTCATTTATAATCAATAGAGATAGTTTATGTTTATGCAGCTTCTTTCATCCCAAGGATCCCACAGTGTGTTATGAGGCATGATCCAGATGCTGTCCTCCTGTCCTTCTGAAAGTACATTCACTCATGAGGACATCATAGAAACATGAAATGGTTTGGGCTGGAAGGGACCTTAAAGATGATCTCATTCCAACCCCCTGCCATGGTCAAGGCACCTTCCACTGTCCCAGGTTGCTCCAAGCCCTGATCAGCCTGGCCTTGGACGCTTCCAGGGATCCAAGGGCAGCCACAGCTTCTCTGGGTAACCTATGCCAAGACCTTCCCACCCTCCCAGGAAAGATTTTTTTCCTAATATCTCATTTAAACTTGACCTCTGCCCATTTTGGCTCATTCCCTCTTGTCCTAACACTACTCTGCTCTGCTCTGATCAAAAGTCCCACTTACAGGGTATCTTTAGGGACTGTGGAAGTCCATCTGGGCTTTCTGCCCTGATGGCTTCTTTCTTCATGGATCTACTGGTCAGTGGTGGTGTCCCAAGAAATGATGGAAAGAAGAACAATGATCCCATTTCTATTCCTCTGTTAAAAATACATCCTAGAGGATGGTTGGAAAGACAGGTATGTGCCTCAGGGCAGGAAACTTGTGAAAGCCTGACTCCTGTGAAAGGGCCATATTTGCAGACTTTTAGGGACTGAGTTCACATAATATCTTTGAAAGAGGGCAAATCCATCTCCAAAGGTAACTTACTGAAGGGAAAATAGACTGAACAGAGGTTTGTTTCAAAATCTGAGATCCAGTAAAAACTACACTCTGAACCTGAGGCTCTCTGACCAAATGTGAATACCCCAGCTGTAGATGTGTGTCTCTGAACTTATTTGATAGACCCCACTAGAGTCCCACTAGGAAGACAAGCAGGGGTTTTTAGGGCATAACCCAATAGGGCAAGTGCTGCAAATGTCTGTTTTAGGATGAGGCACATTGCTGAACTGTAAAGGGAATCCAGGATGACCATGCAAAAGTAAATATCCACATTGCAGGTGTCCAAAGTTAGGAGAGATGAATCTTACCATGTAGCAGCACCTGTGAGCCCAAAACTAAACAAGGGATCCGACCAGACAACAGGAGTCCTTCTTTCATCTTGGCCAACACCTTTGTGTTCTCCGTCCTGCACCTTTCAGAGAGATGGAGAAGAGGTGGCAAATGGCACTGGGCTCTTTGTTGCTTTGGATCCAGGTGAAAAGGCAGTGAAACAGGCCTTGCCAGAAAATCCTCCAAAAGTAGCCAAAAGCCTGCTTCGTTTAATTACCAAGGCCAGAAGGGTGGTATAGAAATCAGCAAGGGCAGAACCAGGGATTCATACCCAGAAATAACAACTTTGATATTTAGTCCACTGAAATAAACAGAGTGGGCTAGGGATGGCATGAAAAACAATAGTCTTTGAAACACAACCCATTTTAATGTTTCTTTGGAGATCATGACGAGAACTGTGGAATTACAGGATGAGATTAAAGTTTCCTATTTAGCAAATTAAAGAGAGGTTTTGAGGCTTTCCAAGAGCTTCACCCAGCTTCAAAACAGAGTGGACCAAAACTAAGCATAACCCAGGCTAACCACAGCTCTGGTCAGAAAAACAAATCCAAGAATATTCTGTCTGAGCACCTGAGTCACAGTTGATGGGAGTATTTCCATTGACTTCCCTGGGTTTTGGACACATGTGGAGCTCTTTCCCCTTAGCCAGACGATCTTAGACCCCTGCCTAAAGCTGCTAATAGAGGCAGTGTTTGCCTGTCTGCATTCCAGAGCTAATGCACATTCCAGCCCGAGGAGGACTTTGCCTCACCTCCGATGCACAAGGTCACCTCACCTTCGATCCCCTGCGCTGGTGTCAGGCTATGCGAGGAGGAGGGCTGGGGAATGACTCAGCAGCTCACCGCCCGCTCGGCTTCTGCCTTTAACCGGATTTTTTGCTCCAGTGGAGCTGTTCCCAGCCTGGCTGAAGCTCACATGCCCGATCTTGAAGCGAGTGAGAGCGCAATCACCCGGCAGGTGTAAAGCCAGCGAGCGCCAGCACAGCGCGGCTCTGCCGCACGTCACACGCGGCCAGGTGGTGAAGTGTCACCGGCGTTGCCACGGGGATAACAACACAGGAGAAGAGAATCAGGTAACAACAAACTGTCCCATGTCCCCTTCACCTGCTCCACCTCAGCAGGAGGAAGGGACAGTGAGCTGGGAACGCAGAGGACCTTTGGGACAAGTTTGATGAGTCTTGTTTGTGTTGCTAAACCCCTGCGGGTTGCTAAGCCCCTGGTTCTCCTGAGCTCACCAGATCTGTAGCAGGAACTTAAGGTGGTCAAAAGCCACAAGATAAGTGGCCATTGGAATGACAGATTGAGGGTAGGGCTTGAGAAGTAGCACAGAGACCAGGTTTGTCAACTGCTTGTGGCCCTTATGGAAACAGGTTTGGCCATCTTTTAGGATCACAGGACTGTTTGGGCTAGAAGGGACCTTAAAGACCATCTAATTCCAACATCCCTGCCATGGGCAGAGACAGCTTCCATTAGGCCAGATTGCTCAAAGTCCCTTCCAACCTGGCCTGAAACACTTCCTGGGATGGGGGAATTCACAAGTTCTCTGTGCCAGTACCTCACCATCCTCACAGTGAAGAATTTCTTCCTATTATCTTACTTAAATCTCTCCTATTCTAATTTAAAACACGGTCAACACACAACGTGACAGCCCTAGGTGGTCCATGATGGTGACTTTAGTAGGAATATTTCCTGGAGTCCTGCCTGGGTTTGCTCCACACCATATCACTGGCCTCCCACAGTCACGACTCATAAAGTCCCACTGATCACTGCCCCACATCCCACCACATCACACACCTCAATTCAAAGCCCTTCAGGACCTGGCTCTGAAGACACCACAAGTACCCCCAACACGCCTGCTGCTGAAATTCTCCCTGAATTTCAGCCATCATTTATGTACACTAATTAGGACTGTTGGGAACCCTTGAGAAAAGCATGGATAAATACTGAGAAACTACTTAATGCCCCAAAGCCTAAAACATCTTGGCTTTAGCTAGTTTATGCTGTATCATAGTATCCAACTTGCAGCACAGGGCACAAAAATAGCTTCCAATGATATTATCACTTTGTTCTAATGGGCTAAATTCAGCCCTGAGGGGCTGTAGAAATTAACGGGGTTTGGCCCAACATGTAGTTAATGAGGATGCTCTATTTCAAACCCATAAGGTACCACATTCTGCCACTACAGATTGGCTGGGAATAACTCACCTCTTCAGAGACACTGCATTCACTTGCAGCCCTGGCTATGTTTGCTCTAAATAGAGGCAGCAAAAATAGACATCAAAAACAAAAACATTTCTTTCAGACTCCAAATGCCTCTGGCTCTGATTTTGATCTTGCATGCAGTAGAAGCTCAAGTGAGTGGAGAGGTTTATTTCTCATTTGTGTCAGTAAAAATGAAATAGGCCCACTATGTTTAACACTGCTTTAGGATGCAGAACATCTAAGACAGTATCTAACAATTTAGAAATCATTAATACTGGTTGAAGGCTAACCTGTACTTCTTCCAATCTGTTCCTATGGATAATCTCTTTGCATCTTTTGATTTCTGTACCCACTTAGTTTCTAACTTTCCCTGCCCATACAGCCAGATTCACCTTGGCAGAAGTCCCTCCTCAGGAACTTCAGAATCAAACTCATCCAGCATCAGATTTCTAGTTCTGCACAACCCTGTCCTCCTCTCTACAGAGCTTGTTCATCTAGCCAGACCAATACGTGTTTACCTGTTAGAAGAGGTGCATAAGCATGTTTTCTTGGAGTCTGCACTGCTGCTCCCTCCTTTTGCATCTCAGCCTTAGCCACCAGCTTGAACTTGACCTTTAAGCCCTTGCTGCTGTTTGTTTGTTTTGAAACAGGGCACAACCACAGAGCCTCAAAATATACCCTCAATTCCTGTATCCCAGCTCTCCATCATGTTTTGTATTTTCCACAAACACTCTAAAAAAAAGCAGAATGCTCCAGAAAGTACAAACTTCAACTCAAGTCGTGTCAGGTCTTCCAAACAATTTTGTAATTTTTAACGTGGATGATTTGCGTAAGAAATCTCTCACCTTCCCTCTCCCATCTTATCACAGCAGGAAACTGAGGAAGGATCTCCCCTGAATGTCTGTTTTGGCTTCCTCTTGGAGTGGACTGAATTGGACCAGGAGACATTTTATGGTCCAGAAGCCAATTGCCACAGTCCAGCTGTGTCAGAGCCTTCCAGCCTGCAGAAAAGCGTGACTCCATCCAGACTGTCTATGGGGAAAGGTCCCTCAACCATGTGAACTTCCAAACACCAGCTGGAGACTGCTTGGGACAGGTCTAGGTGACCTGGGCCAAAAGTTGTGTCAGGGATAATTCTAACGATAGAAAGCAAGTTCTAGGGGCTCAAAACTATTTCAGTATTGTAGATGTATACTTTAAAACCTTCCCATCAGTATGTAATGGAAAACTCTACTGGATCTCTTTTTTTCCTGCATTACTTACTTTTATTTTATGAGTTGTTCTCTTTTCTCCAGAAAGAAAGAAAAGAGTTTACTGTTGATGAAGGCTGTGCTGAAGAGGAGCACATTCACCTCTTTTCTTTGGGATAAGCTTCTTATTTCATTTTGGCAACTTGCAAACTTAACTCCCCAAACTTGCTGACTTTCATCAAGACAGATAAAGGTGGGACTTGGGACTGTGAGTATGGGCTCACATAGACCACAGCTTTGGAGATGAGGACTTTCCAAGCAGGAGAAAGAATTCAGTGCCCACCTCCCTTCCAACCCAAAGGTTCTTCCTGGTTTTTCCCTGATACAGACAGCACCTCCCAACGCCACTCCACGTTCCAGCAAAGATGAATAGGGTGATAACCAATTTATTATGTTTGGTCTTTTACCACATCCAAACACAGTCCATTAATTACTTGGATCACAGAAAATAAAGAGGTGATTTGAGATTCTCGTCTACTTAGTAATTTGTTAACTTCTGATAAAACTGAGCTTTGTCTTCTTATCTCTCTTTGGCAAACAAAGAGGCCAAGGCCAGCAAGTGAACCTCATCTTTCACACTACCCTTCGATTCAATCAGTCACATATTGTAGTTGATCATTAAATTTTGTAGATAACTAGTTGCCCTCTATTCTAGGATGTAAAAAATGTTTGGCACACTAACCAGCTAATGGGAAGGAGGAGGAAATGCAAAGCTCCACTGATATCACATCTTTGTTATCAATTTATTTGGTGTAATTTCACAATTTATTTGGTCCCTAACCAGCTGGAATAGCTTGTCTCTCTGGAATGAAAACAATCATTGTCCTCAATATACATCCATTATACCTCATTCCCCAGGGACCATTCTAATACAAAAGTTTCTCAACAAACAAATGTCACCATCTTATCTTTTATCATTATGATTTCTGAATCCTCAAAGCTAATCTTTCTTCAGGGAGTTGTGACACCACTTGCTACATCTCCCAACTCAGGTTTAAGGCCCTTACTCATAGATGCTCTGTGTGTTCTTGGGAATGTCCTCTCAAATACAAACATCATCAGGTCCATTTTTCTGGCTAATGCATCTGCTCATATCTGCCAGGCGTCTCACTTGGAGGATATTGCAACTTTTTTGGGAACAAGATGACATCTCTAGCCTACACTCTTTGAAGTCCCAATTTCTAATTTGTCACCATATCTAAGGGAAAATGGAAATCTTGAAAATTTTGAAAATCGACTTTAGAAACTTCACCATCAATTCTGAAAGTCTCAGCTTTGGGCTGATGCCCTAACGGCGGAAAGACCTGACTTCATTTGGTGGCAGTTGATAACATTTTGCTCTCAATTTGAACAGCATAATTTGGCAGCAGATTTAATTATTCCCTGCAAACATTTCCTTTGGCTAAGGGTAGATTTACACGTGTGTCACAGATCATGACCTTTGTCCCACCTGCCCAAAATCTTTGGCACCACGTGTGTTTATGGCATCGTGCACACACAGCAAGCAATCACCCTGCAAGACAGGAAAGCAACTCTGCAGAGCAAGTCATTGCCAACAGCAAAGAACTGGTTGGTTAAAAGGGTGGTTAATATTCTGACACACTGAGTGGTTAACAGCACATCGAGTGGCTGTTGAGAAAATGCTCATATTTACTCAGAGGTCAATTATTCACTCATAAATTTATTGGTTTAATTTCCTTGTAGTCTATTTCCTCTATTACATATTCATAATCATCTTCTCATAAGTTCTCCTCCTACAGCTACTAATTATTCTCTATATTCGCCACACACCCTTTTGTGCCATATAGATGGAGAATATTAATTTCCGTAGATCAGAGATTTTTTTTTTTAATTAAAGCAACGTTCTTTAGAAATAAATGCAACAACTATCAATTAAACTCAACAAATAAGGAAAAGTCATTACACAAAAATGTCAATCAAAATGCTGAGCTGAAATTCAAATGACATCAATCACACTTCTGTCGTTCCAAAACTCTGATTTAATCAATGCAAGGTCCACAGGGCTTCAGTAAGGGAACTATTTTCACATATTACTTTATATTTCTCTGGAAGACACAGTTACCAGGTCTGTACCTGGAACAATCAAGCATCATCTCAGTTACTCTGAGAAAAGGTGTGCAAAAGGTCTGCTCTATGCTCTGGGTGTCTGAGAAATCAACACAGGACTCTGCATGGTATCTTCACTCCTCCATGTGAACAAGAGCAGGTACAAATAACTGAAGTATTTGAAATATTTCACTGAAAATAGGGGCTCGCATTCTCTGGGGACCCAGAACTATTTTCTTCTATGGGAGACAATCAGGTGTCACTCTTTTTTTAATGAGGACCTTCCAAGATGCTCAAGCCTTTTAAGGTCTGCAAGGGAGTGTTTCTGCATCAACACTTCTCTGCTGTGTTTAACGAAAGCAGTAAAGAGGGAACAACATGGTCACCAAGAAACTAGAACTAGATTAAGAAAAGTAGCCTGGCAGGTCTTTAAAAATTTAAGGGAAGAGGATAAGAAACTTGCACCTCAGTAACTGGTTATCATCAAGTATTTATTTAATATAGCTACACGTTACATAGGCCTGAGCAGTTACACATGTTCATACTGTATTTACACAGAACAACAACAAAAAACCCCCATAGCATGCATCTTGCCAATTGTGTTTGGCCCCGAGCTAGAAAAACTTCTGCAGTAGAGGAGCCTCTTGGTCCAGAGGCTGGATTGTGTCCTGGAGCTATCTCATAGATCTGTTTTCCAGAATTGCGGCCAGACGCACACAACTCCCATTAAAGTAATTGATTGCTTTGTGAGCTTAATACTTCAATATCCCAGGATCTATAGATTACAGCACAATGCGCTGCCTCGTAATATATGGCAAATTGCACTGAAGTCTGTTGGCACTGGCTAAGTAAAGACCAAAGAGAAGATGGATATCAGAGTCCAGGAAGAGGCACGAGGGATATTTAGAAGCCAGTAGCCAGCTGTGCAGAGTTTAACCTGTCTACAATATTTCTCTGAGGGCTGCAAGCAGAAAATCCCATCCCATTATCTCCAGAGAGGAAAGAGGGATCATGAAGAGAGAAGGGTGAATTATTAAAGGATAGGCCAAGTATGACTGAGAGCTTATTAAAAAGGGAGGAGGATGGGTAAGCAGAGAAACAGCTTGCTAGGCTGGTTCTATTAAAATCTAAGGCCAGATCCTCTGTGTAAATTAGCATAGCTCCATTGACTCGGGTCGACTGGTTGACTTCTCTGGCTTTATGGCAGTTTACCAGCTGACATTTTAGCCCATTAACTTGAAGCATTGCATGTTTTCCTGGGAGCTTGGTCTTTGTTCTGTCCCCCACTCTTTTTTTTTTTTCCTGCCTGAACTGACAAAATTCTTCAGCTGAAACATCTGAGGAACGACATCTCATCAAAGATGGACGTTTCCATGGAAATATGTGTTTCGGATGAAATTTTTTGAGTCTTTCACAGATAAAATATAAATAACTGGTTGGACAAGTTTTCAATAAATCAAAATAGAAACTTTGCCGGAGAAACTGAAATGTTGTTTGGGTTGCATTTTTCCTCTGTTTTCTCAAATAAAGAACATACAATGCCTGAAGAAAAGAAATGGCCAGAATGAAAATTTGCTGAAAAACTTCCAATAGGAGAGGAAGCCCTGTATTGGGCTATTCTCCCGCAGATGCCAACATTTACACCCCTGAGGGAAGAAAGAGATGATGAAGAGCTGGCGCCACTGAATGCAAGGCAGAGGAGGGAGAGATAAGCACTCCTGGTTTTTCTCTGGATGAGAGCCTTTTCTTTTTCTCTCTCTCTTTTGCCTGCTCCTTCCCTTCCCACTCCTTGCAGCTAGTGCATCAAAATGTAATCTGGTGGAAAAAAAACCCACAGCAAGCCCTGCCTCCCCTGCACCAGACGTTGCTGATAGAGAGATCCTCTGACATGGATCCAGAGGGTATTTTCTTCCTCATTTTGAACCCTGATTCACCCACACAAAGGGACCCATATTTAATCACATGGGGAGACACATTCCAGGGGTGAAACTGCTGGAGCTGCTTCCCAAAATATGATCCTAAGGAAGAAGAACTGGTTATGGAAGATTATGCCCTGAAAACCATTTTAAGAATGAATATGTAAAATGTAAAGAGCTCTGTTCAAACACATAGAGGAGTCTGACCACAATGGAAGCTGGTAACTACATCCCTGAGAGTCTCATGGGGAGTTTCATGCCAAGAATATTAGAGGAGTAGGAATGCACTGAGGATCCTGAACATATCATTACACCTCCACATCTGCTGGTAGTCCCATACCCCAAAACAGCACTGGGGAACCACTCCTGAGGGTCTCAACTTGATATGTGCAGTGACAGTCAAAGCTGTGATTTACAGCGCCAAGAGATTATCAGAGATACAAGACTCAGTTGAATATTTCCAGGGCTTTACCTTACTTGAACTGCCCAGAAAGCTCTCCATTAATGAACTCATAGAGTTACAGAATCAGAGAATGGTTTGGGTGGGAAAGGATCTTAAAGACCATCTCATTCCAACCCCCTGCCATGGGCAGGGACACCTTCCACGAGACCAGTCCAACCTGGCCTCAAATACTTCCTGTGGGGGGGAATCCACAACTTCTTTGGGCAACTTCTGCCAGGGCCTCACCATCCTCACAGGGAAAAATTTCTTCCTAATACTTAATCTAAACATGTTCTCTTTGAACACTTAAAACCACTTCCCCTTGCCCCATCACTATCTGCCCATGTAAAAAATATTCCAACTTAGTCAATCCTTGGTTCTGGAAATGAAGTACCAGCTTCCTGGGCACAGCTCAGAATACCAAAAAATTAAGACGCCTCCTACAACTGGAGAAGAGAGTTTGAGCTGCCAATTGCTTTGAACATTTGTAGAAGAATACTGGGGATTGGGTTGCACACACAGTGCTATATTCCACTTTCCAGCAGCCTGAAGTGTGTTTGGCAATATACAAGAGGGAACTGCTGTTGGTGTGAAAGACCAATCAGAACAGGGCCTAGTCCTACACGTGGATGAATATGGCCGTGCCATTTTACTGCCGTGCATGAGGCCCCATAAAGAATATGTCACTCGACTTATTTTCCCCACATAAAGGATAAAAGATATGTTCAAGTCAGTGCTTAGCTTTAGGCAGCTCTTAGCTGCTGACCAGCATGGAAATCCCATCTGGAAAAGACATGCAGATTTGTCATCACTGCCAAACTGGTTTTCTACAGCAAGTGTTAAGGCAAAATGAGACAAGAACTACTTATTTTGGTGCAGGCAAACTTCAGTTTTTTCCGTGAGTCTGTTGGGTGAGGTCAGCCAGTTAGAAAAAAAAAAAAAAATTGCTAAACTATAAATACAATTAAAACCAAAGAGGGTGCACTGAGGGTAGGTGTTATTCAGAGTGTTTGAGGGGGTGCCAGAATCTGGCTCTGAATAGTTTTGATTAACAAACCTGGATCTGAATTGCTGGAGAACTGTTCATTTCGTTAAGCCATTATTCATGGCCTGTGACTGGTCATAAGTAATGTTCTGCATCCTGATGAGAGGATTGAAGCTTACACTGGCATGATGAATGCCTGACAGCAGATAATGAATAGTGTACTTCCCTCACAATTCACAAGTGCTCCGGGGTTTCTGAATTGTAAACTACCAGGCCAACTCACTGAACAAGTACATTGAAATAACATTCCCAAAAGCAGCAGGATTTCAGCTCTTTCTCTATGGGGTAGAGTTTAATTTCCTTAAATCAAAGCAGTACAGGTCAAGCAGGTGTCCTAAGAGCTGCTTGTTGGTTTCGGCTCAGGCTCAGGCGCCCTGCAAATACAACCCCTGAATCACAAATCCCTCCTCAGGGAGAGAGCTCAGGGTTCCCCACCAGACCAAAACCCAATTCTCCCCAAAAAGTGCTATGCCTCCACAACTCCACCAGTCCCACTTGCAGCTGGAGCTGTTTAAATGCTTGCAAACAACAACCCACATGGTCACATAAATAGCAGCCAATGGAAGCCCGAGTAATTCATTTATCAGTATATTGGCCAGTGGACTGTCTTAATTATTTAACTATTCTGGTAAAAGCTAATGCATAAAGAACCTAAACAGCATGTGGATCTTGCACAGGGCCTTCAGCCAAGAGGGAAATTCAGGCTGGTCAAAGCCTCCCCTGCATGCAAATGGGATGGAGAATGTTCCTGCTGTGTGGAGCTGCAGGAGGACTGGCCAGGGGCAAAGCATTGCAAGGGATGCTTGGCCCAACACATTGCCATGCTGTTTTCCAGCTTTATCACAGTCTCTAAATACCAGTTTGACTTGTGCCCAGTCATAAATGTATCCCAAACTAAACATAACACAGGTATACAAGGAAAATATTTCGTTTACTGACCCAAGGGGAAGTGAAATGTAGGATAGCTGTCCTGTGAAGCCTGGAGAAAATCACCTGGGAACATCAAAATGCAGGTGCTGCAGCTGAACACTTGACAGACAGCCATGTGTAGAAGGCTTTACCCATAGCAAACAAGGGAAAAATTGTTTGGCTTGAGATATTTGCATTTCACTGGCTGATCTCTCAACCAAGCTGAAGAAGCAATTAATTGAATTAACAGGGCATATCAGTCTCTGGAGCACTCAACACTCTGTTGCTGTGACAGGCCTGCTGCCCACACATCTTCATCTGAGAGCACTGCACCTCTTTGCTTCCACTTCAGCCACGTCTTTGCTGTGCATGACAGCCCTGGCACTCATTAAGTTGGTGGCTTGGGACAGGCTTTAGGTTGGGAATGGCTTCGGTGAGAATCTCAGTTCAGCAGGATCCTGCTGGGATGGCGAATCCAAAAATAAACAAGCAGAGGCTTCCCACTGACCCAGTGACCCAGCATGGGTTAAGTTTTCACACTTGGCACCTTCCTAACAAACGATTGCTCTGTGGCTGCATGAGGTGATGGTGCACACTCCCTGAGCCCTTTGTGTCTGCTCACAGCACCGAGCTCCCGCCTCCCTCTGATCCACACCGGCCTCCTCTTCCTGATGGCTGGGGGATAGCACCAGGAATTATGGACATTGCCTGTCTTCCAGGAGGGGTACACAGCTTAGCACACCACAGCCCTCCCTGTGCCTTAACCAGGTTGATTTTCAAGCTCTTAAAGGGTAGCTTCAACCTCAGACAGGAGAAGGAGCAGACTGGGTAGTCCCAACCCTGCCAAAAATTACCTGTGTAATTGCAGCTGAATTACTCTTTCTATGCTTCAGTTTTCCACAGGAAATTATATTTCCTTTGACACTCAAAACTGTAGATCTTTATGCTGTGGGTCACTTCCTACTACTTTTTGTACAGAACCCAGCACAATGAGACTAGTTTTGACAGGATTACTGAATTATCTTGATCTCACAATCAAATGTTTTTATTAAGCTCAATTTCATCCTGGTCATCCTACATAAGTGCTCCTTCCTGATGCTTAGACACTTCTGTTATTTGTAGATATTTATCAGGGAACATTTTTCATGGCCTTTTTACTGGAATACAAATTCTACAGTGAAAAGTGGAGGATATTGCTCCAAACTATTGGTGGGGGGCCAGTGCCTCTGGCTTTGGGAATCACCAGAAACCAGTCAAGCAGCAGCACCTGTGTTGCTTTATATATTCAGGAAAGCAAAGTTATATGGTGACCCTGGTGCATTCAGAACTGGATTCCTTTTTATTACACAGGCAGCAAAAAAAAAACCAGTTGGAGAAGACAAAAATACTATTTCCAAGGACAGCCACAGAATTCCTTTAAATCATCTCTGCTTTTCCAATACCTAAAACTCCTTTTCCCTACCAAGGTCAGCAAGTTTCTTTGCAGCTCTCCAGCAATCAGGTGCTGAAGACTATCCTACATTTGAAATTCTGAGGGGAAAGACACTAGGATTGAAATGTCAAGAGTTGTTAGGAGTTTTGCTTCTAAGATTTCCTATTTTCTCTTCTTTCTGTAGTTCATTTTCCTTTTCTCTGCATTACCACTTCCTCCATCTCCACTTTCCCCTCATAGCTTGTGTACAGAATTCACAGATGCCTTTCATAAATCTGTCCTCGTTCCTTCACTCAAACCTCCCCACTTTGACTCTGATTTCTCCACTTCCAGCCACACAGACCACACCACATCATGAAAAATGCCCTTTCACATTCCTGACACTCTCAGGTTGCACTAGCAGCCACGTGAATGAAATTTCAATTAGACAAATGGTGTGAGTGGAAACGTCAGAGCTCCAAAGGCTTCAAAGAGTGCCTGTGGTTTCCTTGCTAGCATTTTTTGTGGTAGTCACTCACTGCTAGTGGGGTCTAGTATCAGCCTTAACCAACCAAGCCACTTCACTTTCCACAGCCAGCCCATAATTAAAAGAGGCCAATAGACTCTCAGTGATGATGCAATGATGTGTTCTCAGGTGCTTCTCTAGGCACGAGGCCAAAAGCTAAGTTACCATTTATGCAATTTGAAATGAAAGGCACAGAATTAGGCAGTGACTAGAATTTCTCATCGCAATTCTTAATCGTTTTGACTTTATTTTTCCAACAGTCAGCAGGTTTTTCCTGTGAAGAGTCCTTTACAAAATAAATTAGATGGCTACTTACCATGACTATCAGTTGACTCAGATGACAGGACATTGCACTTACAAGACCTTTTGTGTTCCTCACTCCTCCTTTTCTGTTTCTCAATTAGGCCAGATTCTACTGCCTTTATTCATACTATTGCTTTATTCCATAGCTCACCCTAATGATTTCAGCAGTGACTCCTGGAATAAATTACTGCTCCTGTGTGCCAGGATGACCTGAAGTCCTTGCCAAGGGCTGTTTCAGGCCTTTGTCATGACTTTCTTATCCCACTTCATCCTCCACAAAACCGGGACTTTCTCACAGCTCATCAGCTGGTTCCCCCAGAATTGGTAGACAAATATCTTCCCATGTTTGCTGTGCCTCATGGGAAACCACAACTGTGTCACTAACATGGCTTGTATCACCCATTGCTCTTATTAACTCAGCAACCCCATCATGCACCTATCAGTAGGAAGGTGTTTGTTGTCCTCTTTCATATGTGATAATGGTTAATGCCTCACTGAATCAGGTATTACATGAACATTTCCCACATTTGAGGGATAAAACACACGCTTTTAAAAATGGGTACCAGCAGTTGGAATGAGAATGCTGAACATTCAGAAGCACTTAAAAATATGAACCTCTAAGACTTACCAAAGCATCATGGGCCCATCCTATTCTCCTCCAGTGAAAGTCCAGCCAATCCCTTTTAAGTGCTGTGGAATCCTCACTGGAGCTGGTGCACAGGGTAGAGCTTAATTATGGAGCCTCTTGCAAATCAGCTGGAATCTCTGTAAGCATAAATCATAGAGCAAAATCAATTGCTTCCGAATCATGCCTCAGAAAGAATTACCAAGAGCATGCACGGAGTCAAATCCCCAAAAGATAGGGAATGCCAGAGTTAAGATGATCATGACCTAGTCTGGAAAGGACAAGCTGCTACACTTGATGCTACGTAGCCTCAGGGGAATGTGCAGTAACTGGTTACCCCAGTGCTCTATAAAATCCACTCTCAGGCTTTCCACGGTTGCTATTAATAGGAGTTATAAACAGCCACGGAACCATAACACGAGATTAGCTGTTGTTATATCTATTTCACAGATAAACTCTCTGACAACCAGTGAAACTGAAATGGAAACCAAGCCTGTGTGGCAGTATTGGCAAGAATGCTGCAGCAGGATACTGGAGAACAGAGTGCTCACAATGGGTAACCAGATAAGGGCAAAGCCACCTTTTATCCTGTTCCACTCTTGTGCTCAAGTGAAACAGCAGAACAATCAAAAGTGAAGCCTTGCTACTGTTGACATGTCCCACCTCTCATCGCTCACCAACATCAAAAGGTTATAGAATCATGGAATGGTTCAGGCTGGAAGAGACCTTCAAAAGTCACCTAAGCCAACCCCCCTGCCATGGGCAAGGGGCATCTTCAACCAGATCAGGTTTCTCAGAGCCCCATCCAACCTGACCTTGAATGTTTCCAGGGATGCGGCATCCACCACATCTCTGTAGCAAGAATATGGTCTAAGGCTGCAAATAAACAAGTAGTTGCACTGCTTGAAGTTGCTGTTGCCTCCTAAAAGTTTGGGTTTTGGTCCTGTGCTATTGCTTCTGGAGTTTGAAAGATTCAGAGTAAGCCCTGATCAGGTCTAGGAAAAATTATTTGGGCTAAAGAACTTAACCTGTTGCCTTCAGTAACCTGGGTTTGACTGAGAGAGAACTTTACGAATGTCTGCACCAGCTGATTCCCAGCGGCAGCTCCCCTCCAGCTCTAAGAGGTTGAGGAGCAGGTTAGGGCAGCAGCAGACTGTTTAAGCCTGACCAGATGAAGGAGAAGAGGCAATGAGCAGATGAATGGGATACTTCACCAGCCTTTGTCAAGGCTGGATGGAACCCAATTTGGTTGCTTGCCAAAAAAAAAAAAAAAAAAGGAAAAATAAAGAAAAAGAGCAGGCTGCCTTGCAAAGGTGTAGCATCTGCAGTTAGGTAGAACTGGATATGCCACTTGTAGGTCACCTGGTGATGAGCCCTCAGAGCCTTCTAGCCGTGGGTCACTAGCTGAATTCAACCCAGAACTGAAATTACAGGCAGGCATTTTAATCATGTGTTTGCTTCCCTCTGGGTCGAATGCTTTTCAGGCATCGTTTCTCCTGGGGTTGTCTGACACCTGGCACAATCAGGCTTCATCTTAGTTGGGTTCCTTAATCAAAGCTTCTGGATTAGGAGTCTACAGAATTTTGGGATTAAACATAAATTGTTAATGTTAGTAAAAAACCCATTCACCTTGTCTTCAGCACTAATTTAGCCCTAGGTAAGGAACAACATTTTCTATCATGTGCACAGTAAAAATCCCAGGAGAATAAAATCTCACAAGAACTCATAATTTCCAACGTTACTTTTCCCCTAAAAACCTTTATCAGGGAGAAAGAAGAGAGACAATTTCTGTTACAGCACTTGAAAGCCAGTTTCATGACTTTCTTAGATTGACAGTAATACTGATTCCACCCAAACAACTCAGCCTGAAACAGACAACTCATAATGTTAAAGTTCAGGATAGTTACAGTTGACTGAAAAAAGGACTCAGAATGGAAATTGCTGTACAACTGCCACATTATGACTTGCTGCCAGATCTGGAGATAAAACTAAAAGCAGCCATTTCTTCTGATTTATTTGGTTCTCTCTTACCCTTCTGTGGAATGACAATAGTAAGATCTAAATGATAGCACTGCTTGGAATTTTGTCCTTTTTTCTCTCCAGGAATAAATGCATTGTATTCAAAGGCACAAAATCCTCGGAATTCACAGCACTCAGTGAAACCAAAAGTGATCATACAAGCACTAGTTTGATAAATTCTGATATGCACATATATTCCAATAGGGAATATGCTGTATTTTACTTGGGTAAAAGTAATGTCCCAGCACACTTAATGCTCTACTGTTTTCTCATCAGAATCCCTTCTGTCACGTGTAGGATTCACAGCTACATTTTGAGTAGATTGAGTTAACTTTATGAATGCATCATAAAATAGGAACTTCATAACTTCCTATTGACACTGTTTTACTGTTGCAATTTGCCATTCTAATGGCACTATTTAGGAAACAATGACTGAGCTGCAATGAGATAATTAAGGAATAATGTCCATTACTTCAAAGTATACAAAGCAGTAAACAGCTGCCAAAAGTGATTAATAGCCGAGGTGAAGTTAAGACATTTAATCAATCTAATATACAATTTATTGCAAGAATATAGCTGCTTACACTAAGTATGAGGCATTTATCTTATTGATACAAACTGCAGTATTTTCCTTTCTTTGGGATGTAATATCACGAGACCTTGATTGCTCTCCCATTAAAGTCAAGGATAAAACTCCCATTGTGGGCCCAGGGTCAAGACTTCACAGAGCTGATACCAATGAAAATAAATGCTTCCTTTTAATGTAGAACAGTTTGGTAAAAACATCTCCCCTCCCCCCATTATAAAACATCCTGTGGCATTGAGAGAGGGACACATTTTAGTAGCAAGGACAAATGTCAGAAGTCATGATGAAAACCTGAATCTCCTATTAGCTGGTGCTGCAATTCCCTGCTAAGTATTGTTTTGTCTGAACCTCCACCTCTGATCTGTGACAGGGAGATGAAACCATTCCCTTGTTCCATGGGATTATTTAGGATTTAGCTCATGTAGCACACAAAGAAACATAGATAGGAGATACTGTGCACATTTCAGAGTGTTCCTAAAGTAAAAACAGAAAGGATACAACACGGATTGCTCTTGATTCTGTAACATCTCATAACTGGCACAGGAAGGGGAGTGGTGGGGGTGGGAGAGGCAGATCCCATGCCCAGGGGAAGGACCTGTTTCCGAGGTTACAGCAGCGCTGCCAGGACAAGAACAGCTGCACTTCCTCAGCTTCTATTCTGCTTCCCACTGACCTGCAAAAGTATGGACTTTCTACTGCTCCTCCTGTGTGCTGTCAATATCTTGCTTTTTTGCCCTCTGCCTTAGGCTGGAGGGGTGAGGGAGCTGCATGGCAGCAGCAAAGGGACAAGCACGGGGAGAGACAGCCCCTCCCGGCACGTCCTTGTACCCTACTTCCCCCTTATATATCACCACAGACAGCAGTTCCCGCTGTAAACTGAAGCAAATACCAAATTCCCGAGGAAGATGAACACACAGTGAGCTGTCGGACTGGAGTTTTACGGCATGAGTTGCGGAAACAATCTTACCAGCATTAAAATCACACAGACCACGTTGGCTCCAGGTGAAACATTGTATTTGTCAAGCCTTGCAAAACGAGCTTTTCATCAGGCAAGATGTTTCTGTCTCCCCATCCCTGCATAGAAAAGAGGCATTGGAACACATGTTCTCCCACCACACATTACAATTTCCCTTTCCCTGCGAAGAAGTGGAAGGTGCTGTTAGTGCTGGCTGACTCCTGAACTTGCTCCGAAGCAATTCTTTTGTCTCAATGGTAGCAGGAAGCTTCTTTGGTTTTACCCAAACATAAATATTGATACAGAAACTCATACCAGATAATAACAGAGGTATGAATTTATTGTTTCAGCAAAAGCTCCAATGCAAATTAACCCTCAGATAATTAAAAATGCCTGCAGTGCCTGGGCGGGTAAAAGATCAAGCACTCGCAGGGTTACAACATAACCAGCGCTGTGATAAAGCCGCATAATGGCTCAGGAGCAGCAGCTCCCAGCCTTCACAGGCAGCAGGGCTAATTCCACCAGCCAACATGTACCAACTCCTGCTCCTCTGTGCCCGATCCAGCCTGCGAGGGACTCTTTGTAACTGCAAGACTCTTGTCTGGAGAAGCCAAAGCCGAGAGCAGGTTGGAACTCGCACAGTTGGATGCAGTGCAAGCAGTGGCATCGCACTCACTCCCCATGCGAGTGTTTGTCATAAGAGCAGGACAGGAAAACCTAAAATACGAGTCCCAGAAACCTGCAATACAGGTATCTCTGCCTGCACTGCTCTGTAGGGAGTGTTAGTTTGGGAGGCAGAAAGCACAGGTAGATTTGGAGTGACTTTTTCTACACTGAAAAAAACGCCGTGATTTGAAGGCTCCCAGCGAAAGGTTTAAATCTGTTGACTGCAGGAATGAAACAAAGCCCCCGAGCTGTTAAGTCGTTTTCTCCAGAAACTGGATGTGGCACTTCAGCAGAGCAGAAATTCCTCGAGGCTGGGCCTACAGCCTTCTTTCACAGCAAGGAAGAGCTGTAACAAAAACAGCTGCTCAAATTTCTGGAATTAAACACAATGGTCATTTCTGCAACCCAGCTTGGCAGCTGAAAGGAATCCCAGAATCCCAGAATGGCTGGGACTGGAAGGGACCTTAAATATCATCCAGTCCAACTCCCTGCCATGGGCAGGGACACCTTTCACCATCCCAGGTTGCTCCAAGCCCCATCCAACCTGTCCTTGGACACTTCCAGGAATGGGGAGTCAATTCCATGGTTTTGTTACTGTTAGGTAAAACGGGTCAAAGATAAATTTACAATTATTTTGTTAATAAAAATGGTCAGTTTTTCCTCTTTTAGTGCAAAAAGAAGATCGTTGTAACAAGTCTTACTAAAATCCGTGTTGCCTGGGTCTTTGCTGGCTTCAGAAGGATTTCCCCCACTTATTTAATTAATTATAAAATTATATTTATGTTTAGTGTTGCAAGATTACAAAACAGGCTTGAATGTACAATAGATTTTTTTTTCTAGGAGGCAAAGGAGGTTACAATTTCTTATTCATGTTAAATACACCACCATGCTTTTTTAAAGGTTTTCCCCTGGGTTTTCACTCTGGCAGCCCCACAAAAGAGACATTATTTGGGGTGGATTTCCCCATGTACTTTCCCCAGCATCGGGCCCAAGGCCCTGGGTAATGCCAGGACGGTGGGAGCAGGACAGGTACACCACAGTTTATATCTTCATGCAACAGCAAGCAGCAGTGCTGGGAATTCCTGGAGAGCCAGACATGCCTTTTAGGAAAAATACAGAGGGTATTTGCTCTGAGAGGAGCAGCCAAGCCTGCCATTGGTACCTTCTCAGTACAAGAGGGACATGGAGCTCCTGGGGTGGGTCCAGCAGGAAGATTAATGGACTGGGAAATCTCTTTTATGAGGAAAAGCTGGGGGAGCTGGGGCTGTTTGGCCTTGAGAAGAGACCCTGAGAGGAGACCTCATCCCTGTGTGTCCCTGTCTGCAGGGAGAGGGACCAGGTTCTGCTCTGTGGGGTCCAGAAATGGCACCAGAGGAACAGGCAGGAACCAATGGCCAGGAAATTCCCCCTGGACATGAGGAAGAACTTCTTCTTGTGCAGTGGCTGAGCACTGAGCAGATTGCCCAGAGAGGGTGTGGAGTGTCCTCCCTGGGGATATTCCAGAGCCATCTGGACACAATCCTCTGCCATGTGCTTTGGATGGCTCTGCTGAGGCCACCCCTGATGGAGTAGGGACCTGGGACCAGATGACCCACTGTGGTCACTTGCAAAAGGAGTCATTCTGTCATTTGAACTGCACACATGCTTCTGAAAAAGACATCTTACAGTCACCTGTAAAAATACTTGACTGCACATGCCTTCTAATCAGATGGTTTATACCTGTTCATAAACCCATCAACATTCATGTCCAGAGGAGGGAACAGAGCTGGGGAAGGCTCTGGAGCCCCGGGAGAGGCTGAGGGAGCTGGGAAGGGGCTCAGCCTGGAGAAAAGGAGGCTCAGGGGGGATCTTGTGTCTCTGCACAACTCCCTGACAGGAGGGGACAGCTGGGGGTGAGGTCAGGCTCTGCTCCCAGGGAACAGGGACAGGATGAGAGGGAACGGCCTCGCATTGTGCCAGGGGAAGTTTAGGTTGGATATTAGGAAGAATTCCTCCACAGAAAAATTGATTAGAGATTACAAAACAGGACGCCCCAGTGAGGTGGCGGAGTCACCGCCCCTGAAGGAGTTTAAAGAAAGCCCGCACGTGGCACTCAGTGGCTGACACAAGCAGCGCCCGCCCACAGGTCGAACCCGCTGATCCCACAAACTCTTCTCCCACCTAAACAATTCCGATTCCGTGATTTATTTTTTCCCGCGCAGCCCCGGGCGGAAAATGGCGGCCGGGCCCGCCCCTCGCCCTCACGGCTCCCTGGCCCCGCCCTCCGCTGTAAGCCCCGCCCTCCGCTGTAAGCCCCGCCCTCCGCTGTAAGCCCCGCCCCTTCCCCAGCCCCGCTGTGCTGAGGGCGCTCCCCTGCCCGCCCCGCCCCGCCCCGCCCCGCCCCGCCCCGCCCCGCCCCGCCCCGCCCCGCCCCGCCCGCCCCGCCCCGCCCCGCCCCGCCCCGCCCCGCCCCGCCCCGCCCCGCCCCGCCCCGCCCCGCCCCGTTGTTTACCGCGCACCGCCGGGCGCTGCCGCTCCCGCCCCTCGCTCCGGACCCGGCGCGGGGCGGGCCGGGCGCGCTCACGGGCTCGGGGCGCGGCGGCGGCAGCGGCGGCAGCGGCGGCGGGCGGGTTGTGGCGCAGCGCGGGGAGCGGCTCGGCCCCTTTCCCCTCCCTTCCTCCCCTCGCGCCGCGCTTCCCTCCTCGCCCGCGATCCGGGAACGGGGGGAGGAGGAGGAGGAGGAGGAGGAGGAGGTGGAGGTGGAGGGGGCGGCCCGGCGTCGCTCCGCCGAGCGCTGCCCGCGGGAGGAAGGGGGGCGCGGGGATGAGATAAGCGCGGGGGCGGGCGGCGGGGGGGGGTATGCAGGGGCGGCTCAGGTGGATGCGGGGGGCGGCGTGAGGCCGCGGGGGGAGGCGCGGAGCCGAGGGCCGGGGGCTCTTCCCCCGCCTCGGGAGGCGGCGGCGGGGGCTCGGGGGGAAGCGCTCGGCGGGCTTCCCGGAAGGGGGAATTGGATTAATTCTCTTTTTTTCAAGGGGGGGGGGATCGCGCTCCTTCCCCCCCCTTCGCCGTGCAGAATTGGCGCCGGCAGGAGGCCGCGGTGGCATCGCGTTTGGCGTCCCTCCCACCCCCTTCCCCTCGGTTTCGCTCCTGGAGGTGTTGCTTGTTGAGGTTTTGCTTGTTTGGGGTTGTGTTTTTTTGTTTTTGTTTTTGGTTTTGGTTTTTTTTTCCCGAAGACAAGCCTCAGTCTTGATTTTTTTTTTATTAAAAAACAAATAAACCCGCTGCCCCCACCTCCACCCCACCCCCCCGGCCCCGCACACAAGCCTGCCTCTGAGAGGGAAATAGCCAGGTGGAATCTCACTCTGTTTCCATGGACAACCCGTCCATTATCACCCAGGTGACTAACCCCAAAGAGGAGGAGATCCTGTCCTGCACTCAGGATAAAGGTGAGCTGCTTCTTATCTTTCTCTATGTTGTTTGATTTTTTTATTTCCCCCTCTCTGTTTAAAAATGCACGTAGTAACAACTCGCGTTCTTCAGTGACCGTCTAATCCCCTCTAGGCTGCTGGGAATAGAGGGCAGCTTGTTGAGTTTGGGCTGGTTTTTTGGTTTTTGGTTTGGATTTTTTTTTTTTTTTCTTAGAAGGGATGAAAATATTTGCGTGAAGGGTCTCTGAAACTGCTTGCTGGATACAGCTGAGAACTTGTTAAAAGTGTTTAAATACCCAATTTCATCAGTCTTTTAAGAAAACCCCTCTTGTTCCCCGAGGTTTGGGGAGGTAACTTTGTAAGGTGGTCACTGTGCAGTTAGTGCCCTGCTCCAGGGAAGGGATACCTGTGCTGGGTGTGTTGGACAGGTTTGAAATATCTGCTGTAAAGGTTTTAAATTCTTTTCCCCTCTCCTTTTTTTTTTTTTTAACCAGATTTCTTTCCTATATTCCTCCCTCCCTCCCATTTCAGAATCTGTGCAGCTTTCAGGTTTGTTGGAGGTTACTTTGGCTTCTCAGAAAGAGACACAGGCTACTTATAAAAGCAGGCTCTATTTACTCCTTAGATAAATAGTTGTTGCTTGCGTAAGGCATCACACTTGGATTGAGTTTTACTCCCAGATGAGATGAATCCAGCGTGGCCAAAGGAGCTGCTTCCCTCAAAAGTCTGGATGTTGACAAGTGCCCTTAACCTTGTTTGCTTTGGGAAGCTTCGAGCAGTCTTGGGGCTGTAAGTGCTTGTATCCTTCTGTCTGGTGGGTGAGCAGGAGGCTTCAGGTGCTGGGGGCTTGTTCACGGCTTTGGGAAGTTGTTTTGAGTGTCACTTTTTATGCTTTGTTACAGGCAGTGCTGGTAAATAGGGGAGAAAGGGCAGGAATTGGAAATAAAGAGTTAAGTCCGTGTTCCTTGGGAGGTACGGTCACATCTCTGAGCAGTCTGAAATGGTAGATTAATAGATCTCCCCCAAAAATGGATGGAATTAGTCCCCAGAAATGCTTGTGTGGCTCATCTTGGAAATAGTGAGGGCTCCTGTATTGTTGAAGTTACTCCCTGTTACTTTTGACTGTAAGGCCATATGTGAAATCTGTCTTCTTGCTTCACTAGTGCTGAGTGCGGAGGTAGATTAAAAAAAAAATAAAATCCATCAGGTTTGGTGGGTGTTTGAACAAAAAAAAAAATTATTTCCAGCATCGGCGTGTTTATGTAACTCTTTAATTCCTTTTGCTTGTGAGGTGATACTTCCACCACGAGGCCTGGTTTGGCTCGAGAGATTTCTGATATTTTCCTGTTTCGGCAGTGTGGAACGTGGGGGTATCTACGGTAAATAAGGTGCTGTGCTCTGCCTCCCATGTCTCCTAAGAGAGTAGGAGAGTGGGTTGGGGTAGACATCTGTGATACTGTGCTCAGATGTCGTGGTTTTAATGGCCTGTGTTATTGTATGTAATGGAAGGGCTTCATTAATACCCGTAGCAGCTGCTTGAAATTTTAGTGTAAAAAAAGCCAGTTGAGACAAGCAGAGGAAGATTTGACAGCTCGGAATAAGAGTAGGCATCAGCATCAAACAAGTGGCTTCGGAGTCCTCGGCAGAGCAAGTGAAAATATGCATCTAACTTGCATAACTCTGCAGTAACTTGCATAATGTGCATTGTGTTCTTGCTATTGGTTTGTCTTTGGCAGAAAATCATGATGGTCTTGGTTGCAGAGAAGGAGCTTTTCAGGCTTGGTGTTGGCTGGGCTGGGCTGGGGGAGAGGGGAAGGAGGAGAGCTGGAGTTGGAGATGAGGAAACTCCAGCGTCATCCTCAAGCAGGAGGCGATTTATCTTTTTTTTTTTTTTTTTGGCTTTTTTTTTGGATGAGGTTTTTTTTTTTTTTTTTCAAACGTGCTTCCAGTGCATGCGTTGGATTGACGGTGAGCTCTGTGGTAAGACTTTCAAATCACTCCAGAGCAACTTTTGCAGCCGGAGAACCGCGGGTCTGTCCGTCCTGGGCTCTGGAAGGAGAGCGCTGCTTGCTCCAACCTCTTCCACTGCAGCTTTTCCCGGTGCTCGAGGTATGGAGCTGGTGGGAACGTGATTTTCTCTCTTACCTGCCTCCCTGGCGTGGCTGCACATCGTGTCACCCACTTTTCTGTCACATTCCCGAGCGGTTTTAGCAGAGCCTTTAGGTGAGCTGAGAGAGAGAAGGAGGAGATAGGGAATTCAGATAAGGCTTCTAGCAGGAGGCTGGTGCTAAGTGAGTCCTTGCTGCTGATTCAGGTTGAGCTCGGTGTATTGGTACAAAATGGCCAACGTGTTAAGGCAATAATGAATTAATTCTCTGTTTCGTGAAATCCGGCATCAGCTGAGGCTGAATTGTGGGATTTGGGGGAATACAGCAGGACTGTGCTGTGTGAGCCAAGGCTGGCCACTTTAATGAAAAGCTGTTGTTTTTTTTTTTCCCCTCTGAGTTTAGCATTTGGCTGCAGAAGTAAATTCCAGGGTACTAAGTGGCGTGTGGTGGGTTTGGGAATCGGGGTTTTCTTCGGGTGGTTCAGACCTTGCGTTGGTGTCTCTTGTGGAAAAAAAAATAATTTATTTTCTTGTTGTTAAGCCGGAGAGAGGCAGTTCCAGAGTAACTGAGCAGCTTCTAAATAATGCATGTGTATACGTTCAAAGTTTTGATTTTTTCCCAAGTTTTTTTTTTTTTAGGCTTTTAATCAGATGTGAGACCAGCGTTTAGCTTGATTTATTTTTTATGTATTTATGTTTTAAAAGGAATTCAATGTCCAGTATAGGCTTTTGCCAGATTTCTCCTATCAAAGGAGTGAGTCTGGCAAGAAACAGAGCTGGTTCTCTGGTCCTGGAGCAGTTATGTTTTTAGATGAATACTGTGTTTTACAAATAAAAACGCTTAAGCATTTTCTTGCTAGTCCAGATGTATTAAAAAATAGCTTTTAAGATGAGTGAAGCTGTGGCAATTTGTTAAGGGGGAATCTTATAAACACTAAGAGGGATTTGTTAATGTTTGTTTTTTAAGAACCAGCAAAAAATTTTTGAAGGTGGAAAAAAACCAGGTCTTGGTATGTGAGCCATTGCCTAATATGTTGCCACATGGTGGTGCCCTGGATTTAGTTGTCTGTCAAAATGAAAGCTGAGCGTGGAAGGTTTGCTACAATGATATTTTATTATTATTATTGTTGAAATGTTCTCAAATGCCTGTGGTGTTGGTGCTGCTGGAGGGGTTTGGTGCCTATCTGTGCCGTTAAATCAGTTCTGGGAAATAGAAACTTAAGTTCTCCCAACTGGAAGCGGTACGTAGGTGCCTGGAAATACTTTGAGCACTAAATTCGTGGAGAATTCAATTCCCTGTTAGTTTTTTAAGTAACAGAAATAGTAGTTCTTTGCCGAAATATTTTATGTTTTATGGCACTTTTGGAAATTTGGGATATTAACAAACTTGGAGCTGAAATGGAGACCTAAATATGTGGAAAGAGGTTTGTTCTATCAGGAGTAAATGTGAGCAACTAAGAAAAATATAAATAAAAAGTAATTTTTTTATTGAAAGAGAAACTGAAAGTCTGGATCTCTGTAAATCAGTACAGATAAAATCAACTATTTATTTTTTTTTAATCAATTCCTATTACTCATAGACCTCTAATATAAATTCTGTGTGGTTAAATGTACAGAAAACGGAGCAGTGCTGACAGAACTGCTCTGAGTGTCACATTGAGAGTGGTCGTGGCAGCAGGCATTCAGTCCAAAGAAGTGAATTCCCCTTTTTTACCTACCTGCATTAATTTCATCCTCATAAATGATGCAAATTCTTGGTTGTTTCCAAGTGCCAAGTTAAATAGGAGAGAAAAATAGTCCAGTCCTTTAGGTACCTCCTTCAGGCTGTGGTGTTTTGTTTTCTGTCTTCAGATACATCTTTCTTGACTTCTATAAAATTTGCCTGTCAGCTGAGTGTCTTATTTTCAGTTATTTAGAGCAACAGAATGTTTTAGTGTCCCTACAGATGGGAATTGTCTTCTGCAATAAATTATTTGAAAAAGGTTCACAGTGGAACCTGAACCATTAGAGTTTTTTGGTTGTTTTTTTTTTAAATCACAGTGTGAGTGAGTTCCTGAGGATGTTTTCACAAACTTTTTTTCTTTCAAATGTGGTTGGAAAAAACAGCAATGAGAGCAATACTCATTATAATTTTAAACGAGGAGTTCTGAAGATCTCAAGTTAAAAGCCAAAATAAGTCTTCAATTGTGTCCTCAATAAAAAAAAAATGTTTTGAATATAGCTGAAAATACTTTGAATGTACTTTTTTGCCATTACATCACCAGGATTCAGAGTACTCAAACACTTGAACATATGTTAATGATCCTGAGACATTGTCTCAACAGATTTTTATAATATTGACTTCAGAATTTTAACGCTCAAGTAGCATTTTAAGGGGAGGGAAAGAGAAAAAAAAAAAAAAAGGATGTGGAAACCACTCCAGCAGTCCACTGGAATGTGAATTGCTCACAGAGGGTAAAATTTTAAATCATTAACTAATGACATAGCTGTTATATTAAACCAGTGTAGCCATACAGGAGGTTTTATGTTCCAGGGAGACTGTAGTAACCCAAGATTTGATTTAGGGTCGCAGTTAACAGGTAGAAGTGCTCTACCAGGCAGATGGGAATGAGAATTTGCCTGAATATCAAATATTCAGTCAGTCTGTAACCTGCAGTGTTGTTGTCACCTCAAATCCATACTGGTTTCAATGCAGTGATTTAACTAAAATGTTCAGAAGTTTAACATGCCTTATTAAAAAAAAAAAAAAAAAAAAAAAAAGAAGAAGAAACCCAACAAGGTTGACCTACATTTTGTTAATTCAGTGTTCAGAAATGCAAATAGCATTTTCTGACATAATCAGTAAAATGTGGTGTGATCGATGCCGCGCTTCAGCTCTCGGAGTTTGAGCTGAACATTCCAAATAAGCCTCTGGATAACGGGTCCATTTTTGTTTCTTTAAAGGGATAAGAACTGAAGTGCTGAGAAGGCAAAAGGCCAAAAGAAACAAAACTCCCTCACTTGGTCATTGTTGTGAAGGACTTTCCTGTTGCCCTCATGGATAGATTTGACTGTGGGCAGCTTGTTTTCCCATCATGGAACATTTAATTTATGAGTTTGACTGTCACGTAGAAGTTACTATTCTGACATGAAAATGGCTTCAAATTAGATCTATCCCACAGTTTTCATATGTATGTCAAATCTTAGCTGTTCCCTCTGTAAGCCAGTGCACTTTTGTTATCTGCTGAATTTTGGGTTGTTGGCAGTGACCACCGTGGTGGGGACTCAGAACTGCATTTTCAATTAAAAATCCAGTTTCAGGCTGGATATGGAAATGATAACTTAGGGGTTGAGTTTGTCCATTACTCATGCCCAGCCAACAGTGAAGTAGACAATTGTTTTTAAAGTTTTTCTGTCCACAAGAGCTAACATTTTATTAAAAAAAAAAAAAAACAAAAAACAAAAAAAAGGAATAGGGAAAGCAAAGACAGGTCTAATTTTCTACATTCTTCCTTAGGTTTTGCTCAGTGTGTGAATCAGTAAGGGAAAATGTGGCTCATCCCTCTTTCTCCTCCCTGCCTGGGGGATATATCTTGCTGGGAGAGGAGTGAGGAATGTGGCTATGTGCAGGACCAGGAAGGAGCAGAGAGCTGCTGGAGTGCTCCAGCCTGTTTTGGGGGCAGGACAGAGGGTGAAATCCTGCCTTCCGAGGCTGTGGAGCCCAGGCAGAGGCTGGCAGTGGGACAGGGAAGAGTTTTGGTGTTCAAGGTGGGCTCCCAACCTGCCCTGAGCTCCCCTGAGGGTCTCTGCCCACCCTCATTTGTCATCTGTCCCCTTATCCCAGCTCAGAATTAGTTCCAGAAGGGGATGGAATCTTCCAAGCTGCAACAAGAGAAGAAGGGTTGATAAAACTACCAACGGGCCAAACCTGTTTAGGTGTTTATAAAGCTCACATCTGGATTGAAACCATCCCATGCCTCTCAGCAGGGGAAACCTGGCTGGAAAAACCTCCCAGAAACATTCAACAACATCTCCTAAGTCTCCGTGAGTTGGTTCTAGTGGATGTTCCTGATCTAAGCTGTATTTCCATTTTATGTCATCACAGACACTTTCAAGAGTTTCACACTGGAAATGTTAATCTTCTGTACATTCTGCTTTTGCAGGACTTTGAGGGGAGCTTGCTTTATTTTGACTTGGAGAGGCTGAGGCATAAAATGGACATGGATGGGATGAATATGGAAAGCATAAGTAGCATCTAAATAGATCTGAGTGAAAATACATTCCACGTGATCTCTGTGGTGTAATTTTGTCCTTTTTTTTAAATTATTTTTTATTTCTGGAATGTTTGCTGTAAGACAAGAAAAAAAAAAGTAACCCAAGAGTCTTATACAGTCCACTCCTTTCATTGCCAGCTGCTACTGTGGAACACAGACATCAGCAGTAAAAATACCAACTTTAACCAAATGAGCAGAGAAAGTCCTGTTCTAAAGCTTGTAGGCTTTCTTCAGCCTGTTATCGAAATGATCACTTGCAGAGTGCCACTTCTTGTTTTCTTTGTACAAGATAATAAAGTATGATTTGTAAAAAGAAGAACCCAATTATTAGAAGTGATTGGCTGCACTAGAAACGAGAATTATATTATCGAGAAAATTTATAGCGAGTTAAAGCTGAATAAATGTATGATAAACTTGGGTTCTGAGGGTATTGTGGGTTTGAAATGAGTTTGTTTTTTTTTCTTTATTTGTTTTTTCAAGAAGCTGTTTGTCTCTTCTGAATGTTTATTAATATATTTAAAGCCTGACAGATGGGAAACTAAGACTCTGCAGGACCTCATTTGTACAGAGGAGCAGCCCCAAATAACCGATGGCCTGATGTCAAAATCTAATCTGCGTGTAACTTTAAAAAAAAAATGTGTCTAAAACATCAGGGCAGGTTTGTAGGAGGCAAATATTTCAGCCTGCAGTTACAGTTTGCATGTAGATGATATTGTTTAAAGGCAAGTCCTCTCTGGCCAGTTGTTTTGCTGCCACTGTTGCAAACCTTATTTTTCCTGGTAGCAAGTGAAATATTGATTTTTATTCCCTGCCATGCTCTCCCCCACCCCCGCAGCTCTCTGCTTCCTGACTTGTCCTCCAGGATTCCCAGTGGAATTGGCAGTAAAACCAATCTCGCTGTTTCCTGGCCTGCTGTAATCAGCAGTAAAATTTGCAACTTTCTTGTTGATTTGATGATTTGCAAAGCTTGGCCCTTCCCTTGGTGTGTGGGGCTCCTCCCCTGGCCTCGGGGAGCCAGATGGAGGGATGTGCTTCCAGCTCTTGAGGATGAGCTCCTGCTTTTGGGAACACTTTGGGGTAAAAGATCCATCACTTTCTAGCCTCATAATCACCATGAAGAAAGTGCTGTTACAGTGGACAGGTGCAGAAGAATCCAGGTGGGTTTTTTTATGAAACAATGTTAGTAAAGAGTTTTTTTAAAAGATTTTCTACGGATTTTATACAAAGTCATTCTGAGCATGCATTTACCAATTGGCAGGCAGTGCTGCTTTATTTCTGTCCACAAAAGCTGTCTTGTATTTTCATGCCTGAATATTGCCTGAATGTTTGCATTCGTTCCCCATGAGTGTACGTCCGTGTGGTTCCCAGGGGTCTGATGGCAGGAAAGCTTGCACAGGATCACAGAGTGCTTTGGGTTGGAAGGAACCTTGAAGCCCATCCATTTCCATCCCCTGCTGTGGTCAGGGACACCTTCCACTGTTCCTGGTTACTCCAAGCCCTGTCCAGCCTGGCCTTGGACACTTCCAGTGATGGAGCAGCCACAACTTCTCTGGGAACCTGTGCCAGGACCTCACCACCCTGAAAGGGAAGAATTTCTTCCTAATATCCCATCTAACCCTGCCCTCTGGCAGTGTGAAGCCATTCCCTGTGTCCTGTCCCTCCATCCCTTGTCCCCAGTCCCTCTCCAGCTCTCCTGGAGCCCCTTCAGGCACTGATCTTCCAGTGCCTTCTCTTGATCTTCCGAGAGACTCTCTGAGGTCTTCCAGAGCCCTCTCCAGGCTTGGCTCTCTCCCCAACCCTTTGTTTGTCTCCATGGCAGAGGTTCTCCAGCTCTCAGAGCATTTTTTTGTGGCCTCCTGGTGTTTCTGCAGCAGGTCCACCTCAGTGAAGCTCAGAGTGGTGGGTGTGGGTTTTGAAGATGGTTTGCAGTGTCAGGTTTGCCAGTTTTTCCTAGTGGTAGTCAGATAGAGGCATTCTGCAGAGGAGAGGTCAACAGTGACACATTCCTAGAAAATATTTAATCATTTATGTACTTGCTTCAGTCAAGCACAAAGAAAGGTCTAACGTTTACCACCTGGAGAGAAAGGTACCATTATAAAGTATCTCATTACACTTTCACAAAACCCTTAATATTTTTTTTTTAATGGGTTTATGAGACTTGTTTCAACTAAGATTGGTTAAAGATACACATTAACAATTTGATGAATGCAGTGTAAAGTGAAGCATTTCGGGGAAAACACTTCAAGTATGTATTTCACAGGGATTTTTGGGATTAATCTTTGACCTTTTGAGGTTTTTATTTTAAAATTCTCTCCCTTGCCTTGTTTTGCTTTCTTGCCTTTTTATCTTCTCGTCAGAAGATCTGGAAGTGCAGCAGCTGCCTCTTTGTGCTCTGATGCTGCTGAAGCTCGAGGGGCTGGGGTTTTTGGTGGCTGTGTCCAGGGATAATTGTGGTGTGTCAGATGGTTGTACTCTATCTCAGAGATCTGTCCCAAGCTTGGTGGTTCTGTGAGAAGCTGTGGTGGATGTTTGGGGCAGAGGTGGTGCAGTGAGGAGGAACCCTGGACAATACTGGAGGGACACACTATCTCCTGGGAAGTTGGCCAGGAGTGTCAGGAAGTTGGTGTAGGAGTGTCTTATAAGGAGAAATGTTCTCTGTGTTGAAATTCCGGAATTTTGTGCTGTATTTAAAGGGAGGAGATGCAGAATAATAAAGTTCTCCAGGGCTCTTCCCAGGGTACAGCGTGGCTTCAGAGTGAAAGGCAGAATGTCCCATTTGGGTTAAAGGAAATGTTTGCTCATGCATCATTTAGGTGACCTGCATAACCCGTGAAGAAATGATTTCCAAAATTGTTTATCTGGGAGTTCCTAAACAGGATTAACTGGCAACGATTTGCATTTGTTATAACTGCTGCAGCCTTATAAAGGTACTGAAAACCAGTATTATAAAGGTACTGTTTATGTCTCAGCCTGTGAATTGTGTGTCATCAATCACAGAATGGTTTGGATTTTAAGGGACCCTAAAGCTTATCCAGTTCCTGCCGTGGACGAGGGACACATTCCACTCTCCCAGGCTGCTCCAAGCCCCATCCAGCCTGGCCTTGGACACTTCCAGGGATGGGGCAATAGAGGAAAGAAGGGTAAAATTCCATTACATAGTGACCAACTGAACCCCTCAAGTGCTTGTATTTATCCTGAACTCCCTCACTGCTTTCCTGTGCTGGAAGATGATCACCTTTGCCAAGTCATTTGTTGGCCAGCTGCCAGTCCTCATGAATTTTTGTGATGTGAAGCTGATTTTGTCGAGAATCTGCAAGTTGAAAATGATTCTGAGAGTTTTGGAAGTGGACAAAGGGGGGGAAGGTTATGTTGGGGAATTAAGAAAAGAAAAGGAGAAGAATACTGAATGCAATCTGCAGAGCAATTCATTTGCTAATTACACATTGACATAAATTGGAAAGTCCCAGAAGGAGGGGGTTTGCAGCATAACTGGAAAACAATTTGCATCTGTGTAGAGGTCTGTGCTTATCCACAAAGGAATGAGGTTTTAACTGGATTTGTTTAATCGGGTTTATCGTGAGTGCATAGTTGTGGGCTTCCTTTTTCCTCACATTGCAGGATCTGCTGTCTTTCTGGAAGATTCCCTCTTGTGTTGAGATTAAATATGTCAAAGAAGGATGTCTGGTGAGGTTTAATGGAGATTGAAAGTGAAACCTAAGAAAAACCAGGAAGTGTCCTTCTGAATTTGAGAGTGGATTGAATACATGAATGTTTCTGGCTCCAGATTACCATGATAAAACTGACAGCTTAATGCAAACTCGAGCCTGAAATTCAAATGCCTTTTTTTTTTTTCTCCCTGCCCTCTAAGAAATCTGAAACACTCCAGCAAATCCTTGACATGCTAACTCCTATTGCTACAAAGAGTATTATAACTAACTAACTATTATACTAACATTCAGTGTTGGTATTATAATAGTTTGGGTTTTTTTCCCTATAAATCTTTGACACTTGCTGGTGCCCAATGTGTTACCCTACAGCTGCCTCCACCTTCCCTTTGGTAAATATGTCATGATGGGGAAAAGACAAAAATCTGAACAAAACTAGAAATCAAACTCGATAGTTTTGAAATAGGAATCTGTTTGGGTCTCACACATGTATTTGCTTGTGCTGTTGCTGCTGCACATCATAAATTACCTGTTTAGCATCGTTCTGGCAGGCAGGGGAGCTCTGAGAGCAGAATGTTTTTAAAAATGTCACTTGTGGCAGTGATGGATTCTTTCCAGTACCTTTAAATCAGTCAGTTGTTTATCTTAAAGGTAAGAGCTAAATACTGTTACTACCTCATGATAGAAAACTGTAATAATATTAAAAGGAGAAAAATGAGCTTTCAGGCCAAACCTGCCCCAGATGCAGGAAACAACCTCAGCAGATTCCTGAGGACCAGGTGTCCCTGGATCCCTCAGTCAGGTGCCATTTCCATGGGATACAGAGCAGCAGTTAGTAAATAAAAAGAAAAGATCAGGAGGTTTTGCTTTATAAATTTTCAAATTTTTCTTTCAGGAAAAATCCTAAATAAAATGAAATCCTGCCATTTTATTTAGTGTGATATGCTGGATCAAGCTCTGAAGTAGAAAACTTTGTTAACCTTGTGCAGTTGGTTCTGCTCAAATACAGTTTCCACAGTGGTGAATTTCTGATGGCCCAGATGGTTCTGGTTCTTTCCCTTGTCACCCAAAACTATTTGTCTCACCAAACTCTCCTCAAAAAAAACACTTGGAATCTTCTTAAATTGTAAATCTAGGAGTATTGATTATGGCTTTGCAACATGAAAAATTAATTACCCGTGCTCCTAAATCCAAGAAAACAGAAAACCAGCACAAACCTCACCCAAGAATAAAATCAAGCAAACTGAAATAAAGCCCAGAAAGAATTCCCAGTAATATTAGCAGGGATAGAAGCTGTGAATGTGAAACTACTCCTGCAAATGTGGAAGGTGACCTTGTGGTGGTGACCAGGAGAGGACACAGCAGTACAGTTTTTAGCAAGGTGACCTGGCACTCAGCCTGTACAAACCACAGCCCCTTGAGAAAGGTGTGCATTTGTCTGAGCGATGTTTGCACCAAAACAGAAAAGTAACCCTGGTTTTATTTTGGAAATGCCTTCAATGGGCACTAAAAGACAGATAAGAGTGAAATAAGTCTGGGCTGACTCATTGCAGAATGTGCTGAGATAATCCTGAATTTCTGTTAAGGTTAAGATCTGTTTAGTTTTGGCTTTATTTATCCTTGGGCTGTGGATGGGGGGGTGTTGGAATTTACTTGAAATAATTTTAGAAATCCATAGGTAAAAGTTCATCATTTTTTCAGCAAACAATTCACATAGTAATTATATAAAAAACAAACAAAAAAAAAACCTTGATGTTTTTTCTCTTGCTGATGCTGAAAGGCTGAAGTAAAATGTTTCCACTGGCTACTTAAAATACCAGGTGGAGTCAGATGGGAAAACAAAACTTTATGGTGCTGTTTTTAAACTGTTTTCCAGTAATTGTCAGCCCAATACATGCTGGTCTTTAAAAAAAAAAATAAAATACTCTGCAAGTTTTGTTATGAAGATTATTTCTTAAGTCCCACTGTAGGTGGTCTTTGTATGAAAGCCTTCAAGTAACAAATGGCTTTCTCTTCTCTTCTGCTAATAAGGTCAGTAAAGGTTTCTCTTCTGGGTAATAAAAACACCACAGTTTCAAAGGCATAAGAATCCTGAGTGGAAAGCAGGTTCAGAGTTATCAGGTGATTGGCAGCTGCTGCTGCTAGGAAGTGTTTTACAGGAATAAACTGGTCTTCTTCTTTAATTAGGACTATATGTGTACAGCAACTGTGATTGTCTGGGAAGCTGCATCCTGTGTTTTCGAAGAGCTGATAAAGTGTTGCAGTTGTGGAAATGACTGCCAAGTCCAGTGGGCAGGTGTCTGAACACTCTTTTGGTTTTGTTTTCTGTGTATTCATTCAAAGCAATCAAACATTGATTAGGGTTTGATGGTCTTGCGCTGTAAGAAAATAAATTCTGAATATTATCCTCAGGTGATAAAGTAAGTGTTTGAACCCAGTGTCCAAAAGCATGTCTGAAAAGCCAACCAAATTTCAGGTTTACTAAGCAACTAAAGCACCTGTGAATTGTTGTTTTCTTTGCAAAGTCTTCATGGGTTAACTTTTCTGTAATCGATTGTGTTGCACGGTAAATAATAGCAAAAAAAATATTGAATAAGAGAAATTAATATGAACACATTAAACTCTTGATTTGTGTTCTGGTGAAAGGATCCATCAAGTATTTGCTAGAGAAGCCACATTTTACATTCTTGTAGAAACAATTAAAACCTGTCAGCTGAAGGGAGGGTTTGGCTCCTGGACCTAAAGATACTTCCTTAGCAATGTTTGGGTAAAAGTGACCACTGACGCCCTTCCCTCTGGAAAACATCCCATTTATTTATAGCACTTCCCAGAGGATAAATGCAGCCCTTGGAACAGTCACAGGAAATAATACCAATGTGCCTCCAGACCGTGAGCTGCCTTTTGGTCCAAGTGGCCAAAAATGCCACTTTTCTTGATTACTGGGGTGACCACATGGCATTGCTCCTACCCTGAGTGGAGCCAGGAGGTGCCAGGAGATGGCCCAGGGCACTCCCTGACTCCCCTCTCCTCTGGCTGGGCTTGCTTTTTTTTTTTTTTGTTGGTTTGGGTTGTTTTTTGGTTGTGTTTTTTTTTTCCTGTGTTTATTCACAAACACCACTGTGTATCCATTTCAGCCTTTTTCAGGAGAAGCTGAGCCAGATGTTCTGTTGTCCCTCAGCTGTGGATGTGTGAGTGAAAGAGGCAGTGTCCTGCTCCTCTCTGATCCTCCTGATTTGGCAATAATTGTCTTCCAGACAAGGTTTTCTGCCATCATTGGCATTTTCAGTTCAGTCGTTTGGCTTGCTTGGAGGAGTCCTAAATAGTGCAATACTGAAAAATCTGGTAGGACTTTTTCAGTCAAGGATTCAAACTGTTGCTGGAATCATTTCCATATGTGAAAAAAGGAAATATTGCTGTGCTCTTCCTTACCAGGTGCTCAGGAACCAGGAGAATTTTCCCCCTTTTTTTGGTTGATAAAATTTGAGGTGAGGGCATCTTCCATTTTGTTCCACGTGTTTGAATAGCTTTTAGGTTTTGGCGGTGTTTTTGGTGGTTTTTTGGGGTTTTTTTGGGGTTGTTGGTTTTTTTTTGTTTGTTTTTTTTTTTAAATAATACTTGATAATAAAAATTTAAGTGTGTCTTTGTCCCATGTGCATGTAAATAAAGTGAGTTTGCCATAAAAGTTGGTGGAGGAAACCCAGGTGCTGTAGGATGCAGCTGAACCCACTGTTGCAGTTGTCTGCTTTTAGGATGACATGAATCTTGGGGACTCCATGAACAGTGAAGAAGCCTGTACAGATTTTCCCTGACTTCTGTGCAGAGATAAGTTAAATGGAGTTCAAAATCCTAATTTGACAGCTTTGTCACCAGCTCTGTCACGCTGCGTGTCAGCGCTGGGGTTTGGCTCCACTGATGTAACCAGGGATACGGGCTTGCAGAGTGCCACCATTTAGCTCCTCTTCACAGGAGAAGGAGAAGAAAAAGAAGGGGAAAACTTGGCAGAGGAAATTCGGTGGATGGTGGTGGTGGTGCTCTGGGTTTAGCAGCCTTGGGGGTGGTTGTTAAAATGAGCTTTCAGATTTTGAAACGCCCGCCTTGGTTAAGGAACCTCAGCGTGCCGCAGGTCCCATCAGTGCTGCCAAACCCCCGACACCTGGGTGAATTCCACCAGTAATTCAGTCCAAAAATGGCAGAGATTTCAAAGCTCTCCCCGTTGCAGGCAGATTTGTGTGTCCTTGGGATGAGCAGAGTATTTAAACTGGGGTTTGTGGCAGTTCCGTGTCACGCCGAAGTCCGTCGCTCCGCTCCATAGAAGCAAACCTGATCTCAGCATCAGCAGGGGCTCGTTGTTTTGCCACTGTGGAGAAACTTCTTGTGTGTGTTACGCAGCCAGGAGAACAATATAGAGGGTTATGGAAAGGCTGCATTATTCCAGGGGCCTTTTGGATGGCTTGCACGGTCTCTATAGGATGCCAGCAAACCGCCCATTGCGAAAAGCCACCAGTGAATTCAGTAAAATATCACCTCTCCTAATTCTTTGTCTGATGGATTTTGTCAGCTGCCTTCCTGAGTGAGTACCACCAACTTTTTTTTTGTTTGTTTTATGTTTATCCTTCAGCATCGCCACGAAATCTTAAAATTGCCTGTTTGTGAATTAAATTGGTTTTGCAAGGTCAGGATACTTTGCATGATTATTCAAGAAAATACTTTTTGTAAGAAATTTTTTGTTTGCTGCTTTCTTGAAAGAAGAGCATTTCCTGCTCTTTTTCCTGTGCATCTGAGGAAAATCAGTGCTCAGTTCTGAAAAGGGAGGAGGGATTCATCTGACTTAACACTGGCTGTAGAGGGAAATGGGATGCTGTTATGGATTGAGGGATGAGATCACAGAAACACTGGATTCTGATTGGATTTACTTTCTATAAATTTTGATAGTCCAGGAGACTTCTAATGGAAGAAAAAAAAATCCAAAGCCTGCATCCCACTAGAAGAATCCTCTGCTGTCCTATTCTGTGCTGTATTTCTCTTTTAATGTAATCAGGAGGCATAAATTTCCTGCACTTGCAGTAAAATGGAATTTTCATAGCTGTTAAGAGCCAAGACTTTATATTGTTTTTAATGAATTTCATTGGACTTGCAGTGATTTTGGTCCTCAAGGTGCTCCTGTCAGTGGAGAGAAAGATGCAGCAATGGGGAAGCCTTGGCAGAGCTGTTCCCAGGGCTCCTGTCTCCCTCATACCCATCCTTCTCCTCTGGTGAACTTAGAGCTGGGATATTTTGGAACCTTGTCTCATCCTGCAGGTATTTGTGCCTTGGCCCTGGAGCAGGACTTTGTGTGAGCTTAGCTCTGGTTCAAGGGGAGGCATTAACACAGGTATTTGTGTTTTGGCTGGGGAGGGGGTTGAATTTACAGCCAACTTTAAACCTCCTGCCCTGAAATTCTCCCTGAGGACCAGATGAAATCATTCTGCAGACTCAGCTGTGAGCTCAGTGCTGTGATTTTAGTGGGGCTGCTCTGTGGCACTAAGGATAAAATCTAGCTCACTGCTGGAGCTTGGCAGGGTAAGATTCATGATCAAAGCTTGCAATTTAAGAAATATTTATGGAGCATTTAGCAGTTAGGGGAACTCTAACACTGGTCACCCTTTTTCTATGATCAGTGATTAACAAGGTGGTATTTTATTTCCACTGGCAGACTGTGAGATTGTTGGCTCTACCTCTGCTGTTAATGTCCCAGGAAGTAATTTAAGGGAATGAGGATTCATGAATAGTTAGGATTTAGAAAAAGGAGATGGGCCAGTATTTCTACAGTAAGCAGAAAACTGAGAAAAAGGAGAGCAAGGTAACTAACAGAAAACTGGAGGAAGCTTTTAAGGAATTCATTGTGGTGTAAATGTCAGTTTAAAAAAATAAATCACCTTTCAGGTGTCACACAAGCAGTTTTTAGGTTTTCTTCTTTGGCAGTGTAGGTTTTCAAGACAAAAATACAAAGCTTTAATTTTCTGCTGCAGAAAAGAACTTAGAAGGAAAGGCTTATTGTTCATACAAGACTGGCAGACTAATGTTAGAGGGATTCTTTTTTTAAAGCAGTGGGTTTTTTAATCCATTAATGTTATTAATTGTAATTGTAAATCCCTGTGTATAATTCTTGAAGTAGCTGAGGGTTAGTTTGTGCTCAGCTGTAGGTAAATAAATACCTGTTGCCTACCTTTGGCTTAGTTACTGTGAGAGGAGGTTCCAGGCTCATGGCACTGTCCAGGAATTCAGGTTGGAAGGGACTTCTGGAGATCCTTGTTCAAAGCAAGGCTGAGGATGCTCTGAGCATTCTCCAGTCAAGTTTGGAGTATCTCCAAGGATGGAGATTTCACAGGCTGTCTGAAACCCTATTCGAGTGTTTGACCACAGTAATTCCTAATATTTAGGAGGAATTTATCCTGCTGCAACTTGGATCCATTGCCTCTCTTCTCCTGCTCCTGTGTCTGCACCTCCACAAATCTCAGTCCACGTTCTCTGGAACCTCCTCAGTAGCTGTATCTGCTTAAAATGTTAACCTGGATGTGCAAAGGAGTAGTAAAATGTTTGTCCAGTGTTTCCCTCTTACTCAGGCAGTTCTTTGCTTACTTAAATATAATTAATCTGCAAAGGTCCTTCTCTTCCGCAGTGTTTGTGGTGATTTTCAGTTTAAAGCTTTATTCTATCCTCACACTTGCCTTGGCTCTATTGATTTCCTGAAGATACTGTGGCTGTAGATTCCTCCTTAAATAATAATAATAATTTTGTCATGATCTTCCTCTAAGCCATTTTTTGGTTTAGTACAATCACCTGTTGGAAGTAGCTGCCCTGTTGTGCATGCAGAGCTTTTAAGTTTTTCTAGAATAATAAAAAAAAAATCTCACTTTCAACTAAGTCATGCTACATGTCAAAACCCCCTCAGAATTGTTAAGTCACTTCATTTAAAAGGGATGTTCCTCTTTTCCAGCACTCTTTTGATAAAGATTTAATGTGCTGGTTCTTGAGACACTCTCCTCAAGTTACTGAGTGTTTCTGAAAAAATACAAACTGTTCAACTCTCAACTATTTTTATTTGCTCAATGATGTATCCAGAAAAACGATTTGAGGATGAATAGTGTATGTTCATCCTCAGTCTTGAATTCAGCTGAAGTTGGGATTCAGAATTTAGATGACATTCTGTACCTCTGAAATCCTCCTTTCTCTGCTTTAAAATTCATCAGTTCTTAGTATCCTGCAGCAATTTTGCATGGCACTTTGATATATTTTCTGTAAAACACACAGAATCTGAGTCTTTATAATTTCAGTAAGTGTGAGAATGGCTCCTATATAGAGTAGAGTGAATGTGAGGAAGCTTTGGGCAAAAGTGTTGCTGCTCTGCAGAAAATCAGAGGGAGGACTTCAATGGCACAAGGTGATTTTGGCCTCCTCCAGAAATGAGACGGTGATCCATAAAAACAGCTCAGTGTTCCTGAACAAGAAGCTTAAATGATGGGTTACTTCTAAATAAATTTACATCTGACAGCTTTTTCCATTTGTTAATGGTGGGGTTTGGTTTGGTTTGGTTTTGGAGTTTTTTGGGGTTTTTTTGGTTGTTGTTGTTGTTGTTTTTCCTGAATGTATAACAATTTCAGATAGAATTTGAGGTTATGCTGTAAGGTGGCACCTGTGGGTGTTTCATGTAGATAGAGAAGGTTGGGTTTTGAGGGAATGGCAGCGCAGAAGACCTTGGTGCTTTGGGTTTGAGGGACATTTTCTACTCTTCTTCCCTTCTGTCTGTGCTTATTTGCTGAAGCTGCCAGTCACATCTTCCTTCTGAGGTTACAGAAAGTAACTGTTGAGACTGAGTAGGTAATTTTTTTGTGGCATTCATTCTGGGTGCTTTTTGCATATTTTTTATTGATTTGATTATTTTAGTTGTGTTTTTGTTTTTTTTTTTTTTAGCTTTTGTGAGTAGGATAATTTTCCTGCTGCTTGACTTTCCTAGGACATGTAGGACAACAATATTTTAGGTACTACTTTTTACCCCTATGACCCTGTTGGTCTTATTTTATCACAGGACCTACAGAATCCTAAAATAACTTAATGCTTCATACAGCCTGCTGTTCTCATGGCCTCAGGAAGAATTTTAATAGTAATTATTATTATTTTAGCACTTAATCAGAATACCATGAATGCTATTTTTCAATGCAGAAGATTCAGAAAAGTTAGAGGCTAGATATCCCTGTAGAAAATCTGTACCTCATTTTACAAATCTCTGTGAATCCTGTCTTCAAAGAAAAAAAAATATAAATAAAATTCCCTTTGTATCTCCCAGTATAATTCTTTTTTTTAGCTTCAGCTTTACATTTTGCAGTGCCCTTTGTTTTATTGCTGTAACACCAAGAAGCCAAGTGCAAACTGCATTGTGATGGCAGGTTGCTTATATTCTGTTAATTCTCTCAAACAATTTGTGTTAATTACTGCTTGGGTTTCTCCCATTATTTGGGCAAACAGCTCTGTTACACTCAATAGCACATTTTCTGATTGTTTGTTTGTTTGGGGAGAGTATTAGTGTTTCCCTTCAGTGTTTTGCTTTAAGATTAACATATCATTAAGCTGCATAATAAGACACAGGCTTTATTCTGGTGCAGTGAAATGGCAGGGGAAGGCAGGGCATAGTCTTGTAGTTTAGTCAAGAGAAGTAAAAAACCAAACCAAAACAAAACAACCCCAAACAAACAAAAAAAAAACCCCAAAAAATCTCCAAATGGATTAGTCAGTGACTTGGGGCTCTCTGTTATGGGATAGCAAGGCTCAAAATGAAACATCTACAGTAAAACTCATGTTTTACTCCTGGATTATTTGGCCATTTTTTGCCACATGTTTCCAAACGTGGACTTTGGTAGCAAATTAATCCATGCAGCCAGGTTTTGCATAATTCGGGGAAAAGTATTCTCTGATTTATCAGCACTGTTTGGTACATTTTATAACAGATTGTGCTCTGTGTCTGTGGATTAATCGAGGTCTCTCTAATAACCACAGTTTGGGAGATTACCAGTTAAAAGACTCTTTGCTTTTGGAGGCAAGAATTTAATCTTTGCCAGTGTATTTTTTGACATGTTCCTGGAAATCATTCTGTGCACTCGCTCTGCTGCTTTTTCCTGCATTTTTTGTGGGGCTCATTTCAGCAAAACTGCTGTCACTGAGAGCCTCATGAAGCAAAAAAAACCCCAGCAGCTAATCCACGAGTGTTGTATTCATGGAGTTAAGCACTTCACTTGAATGGAACAGAGAAATTCATGTACAAAAACCCCTCTTTTTAGTGGGATGCTGCACCTCAAATCCTGTGTTCAGTTTTGGGTCCCTTGATACAAGGAAGGCTTTGAGGGGCTGGAGTGTGTCCAGAAAAGGGGAATGGAGCTGGGAATGGGTCTGGAGCAGCTGGAGGGGCTCAGCCTGGAGAAAAGGAGGCTCAGGGGGGACCTTCTTCTCCTCTATGACCACCTGAAAGGAGAGTGTAACAGGGTGAGGGATCCCTGTTCTCCCAGGGATCAAGTGACAGGACCAAAAGAAATTACCTCAAGTTGCACCAAGGAAGGTTTAAATTGGATATTAGGAAAAAAAATTCTTCACCAAAATGGTCATCAGGCATGGGAACAGGCTGCCCAGGGCAGTGGTGGAGTCACCACCCCTGGAGAGAATTAAAAGACGTGTAGATGTGGCCCTTGGGGACAGGGTTTAGTGGTGGGTTTGCAGTGTCCTGGGTTGATGGTTGGACTGGTTGATCTTGGAGGTCTTTTCCAGCCTAAATGATTCAGTGATTCTGTGATGTGACAACCTGCTGCAGCCTCATCTGTCCCTCCATGAGTTTGACTCCCTTTATAACCAAAGTTTACATAGAAGTTGTGTTAAGCAAAAGAGACACAAACTTAAACCACACAACCTTTCTTTTTTTCTTTATGCTTCGTAGGACTTAGCCTCTAAAACGTGTTTTCACGTGGAACAGATGGTGGTTGTTCCTCTCCTGGCTTTTCCTGAGTGGAATATTCTCTTCAGCTCCTGTATTGACTAGTATCAAAAAATGGAGGACACTGGGCAGTCTACTAGCAGTGGTTCACTTAAAGTTCATTGAGTACAAGCATTTGGAAATCCTGTGCTCTGAAGTGTTTCAGAAAAGCTGCTTCAGAAGTTCTTGAAACCCGTGGGGCTCTTTTCTCAGAGCGGAGCCTTGTGGTGCAGTCCTGGTGGTTGTCCATCCTGGTCTGCCACGCTGGTTGGTGGCATCTCATTTCTTAAAACAGATGGTGTGTTGGGAGTGTGATTAGTATTTATTTTTACACCTCTGTCCACAAAAAAAAAGGGTTCTCAATGTGCATTTATGTCTTCCATAGGAGGGGTTGCAGCCTCATTGCTTAAAAAAGGGATCAAGGTGGAAGTTTATCAAGTCTTACCCCTTACCATCACCTTCACAGGTGCCACTGGCTTTCCTTAGGATTCATCCTTTTCTCCCTGCTCTTTTTGTCTTCATGACCCAGCTGTGGAGACAGATGTGCCAGACACTGTTAATTGTTGTGGGTGCTTTAGCTGGGGCCTGTAATAAGACATCTCACCATGGAAAGGTGGTTGCATATGTTGAAAAACTGATAGATGAACACGTCAGCAGCGACACAGAGCACGACAAATGTGCCTCCAGTCGTTTCATTCATCACTGCAAATGTGAGTCCCTTCATCTGCTTGGCATAGATATAAATGCAGAACAGATCTGAGCATTCCTGTGTCGAGTGATAGTGTAGATTGAGTGTGGTGGTTGGAACATTTGTTGTTACAAGAGCCTCTTTAAAGTTTGGGGACCTCCTCTGTCAGCGCTGCTGTGTGGTGACAGTGGTTATTGATGGGAACCCATTGGTGTCCTGAGTTGTCATCATTGGCTTGGAACATTCTGTTTCTTCTTCTTCTTTTTCTTCTTTTTCCTTTTTTTTTTTTTGGCACTCCTTGAACTCATATTTCTTAATTTTTTTAATGTTATAAACAGTTGAACATACAAAGTAATGTTCAGAAATAATGTGTGTAAAAAAAAATCAGCCTGGGACAACCATAAAAGAATTTTTATCTTTTCTTCTAAGGGTGTTTAATACTGATTAAAGTGTTGGTGGCCAATTTATATCCTGCCTGTAAGGAGAACTGTAAGGCAGTGCATAGGTGTTGTACAGACCTGTGCATTCTACCAATGTCCACACTGTCCTCAAAAGTTCATTTAAAAACACTACAAAGCTGCACAAAGGTTAGTTGGTTGTTGTTTTTAATTCTCTTTCACAGGCATTTAAGTTAATAACTAATTTTTTAAAATGTTTAAACAAGCAAAAAAAAAAAAAAAAAAGCTTACAGAAACCCACCCACCCAACAAAAAGAGTTAATTCCAGAAGGGGAGCCTTAGTCCCAGTGACAGCTTTCTTAAAAGTAGCTGGGCAGAGCTGGCCCATGTTGGGTCAGAGGGGAAATGTATTCTGTCAAGAGATGCTTTTGTGGGGACCTGAGCTGAATTCCAGATCACTTTTGTGTGCTACTCTGCCTTTCTGGTAATTCTTAAACTCTGAAAAATACAACCTAAAATTGTCTTGGTAGGAAAGTAAGATTCATCCCCTAAGGGTTAATATGCCCCCTCTCAAAATGACTTTCATATTTCATCTGGACATGAAGATTTGTTACAGCACTTAGGTTTTTAAATACCTGAGTGGTGCATTGGTGAGAAAGGATCAGTGGGAGCCAGATGTGGTTGGGAAAAGCTGTGGTTGTGAAAGGAGGGATCTGCCATGGGCAGGAAAATGCAGGGTTTGTGCAGGAGGGGATTTTAGTGTGGACAGTCTGTCACCTGTGACTGGTGACACTTTGTTATTCACAGACTCACAGAGTGCTTTGGGTTGGAAAGGGTCTTGAAGCCCATCCAGTGCCACCCCCTGCCATGGCAGGGACACCTTCCACTGTCCCAGGCTGCTCCAAGCCCCATCCAGCCTGGCCTTGGGCACTTCCAGGGATCCAGGGGCAGCCACAGCTTCTCTGGGAACCTGTGCCAGTGACCACATGGAAGAATTTCTTCCCAATATCCCATCTAACCCTGCCCTCTGGCAGTGGGAAGCCATTCCCTGTGTCCTGTCTCTCCATCCCTTGTCCCCCATCCCTCTCCAGCTCTCCTGGAGCCCCTTCAGGCCCTGGAAGGGGCTCTGAGCTCTCCCTGGAGCCTTCTCCTCTCCAGGTGAGCACCCCCAGCTCTCCCAGCCTGGCTCCAGCCCTTGGAGCATCTTTATGGCCTCTTCTGGATTCATTCCAACAGGTCTTTGCCCTTCTTTGGTTGTGGCTGTTGTTTAAGGCACATGGGAACTTTGGAGGGGTCTGTCCATGGTCAGTCTGTCCAAGGGTGAGCCAAGGTGTGGAGAGGAGCAGTGATGAGGATCCAGAGCACATCAGTGACATTTGCTGTTTGAAGGCTGCTGCCCTGGGCTGTGGGACATCATGACAATGTACCCTAATTCTGTCCTTCCTCACCTTCATGATCCTGCTCTTGCTGAGTGGTGGGGCACCCAGCAGCCCTGTGAAGGGTCTCTGTGACTCAGGAATTTATGTTTGAGTTTCATTTATGAGGTTACCAAGAAAGGAAGATTGAGTTGACATGTTAGAAATAACAAAAGTGACAAATAAATGGCAGCAGCAGAGAGCTGCTGCAGTGGGCAAGGTTCATTAAAGGTCCAGCAGAAAAGGCTGGAAAATGAGCACTGCTGGTGTCATTACAGCCACACTGCAGTGGAGTTTTCCTTGGAAAACCTTACAAACCCTCACTGGGCCTTCACTCAAGTACCTGCCCTTAGCATGTGTCCTGTGGTGGGTGAGTGCTGCAGAGATTCCAACCACAAAAGGTGCTGCTGAAGTGGTTTTTGGGGTTTTTTTTGCAATAGACTCTTGGGAAAAGAGAGTAGGGCATGGTTTCCAGCACATCCTTCTCATATTCCAGCAGGCTTTGAAGCAGGAAAGGCAGCTGAGAGGGATCCTAAAGGCATCACAGGTGAGGAGGCACCACAGGACAGAAGTGGGAGGTGGCAGGAATGGTGACATTTATCACAAGTTCGGAGAGAGAAAGAGCAAAAAACATTAAAATCACTGAGCTGCAGGGTGGGAAACTTCAGTAAGCTCTGAGGAGCTGGAGACATGACTCAGTTCCTTCAGATGCAAACCTGAAAGAAAAATAGGATTTAAGATGATGTAGCAGTTTAACAGGGTTTTTTTATTGTGGAGACGGGCACAGGCTGTGCCAGTTCAATTGAAGCATAGAAAATAGAGTAGTTCACTGAGTTGATAAGTTTTTCCAGCACAAGAGGAAGGAAGGAGGGAAGGAAGTCTGCAAAAAGCCTGCCCTAGTTTCCAGCACGGATGGTTTGAGCGAGAATATTTTTGCTTCCCTGATATTTTTGGATGGTTTTAATTTTTTTTCTTAATTAATTTTTAATGTTCTCTGTCTTGTGCTTGCCAGAACATGCACCTGGCAGTGGCTGTGGAGAAGGCAAAGTATTGTAGTAATGAAAGGAAGACAAAGGATTTGGTTTGGTGCTCAGCAGGAAAGGGAAGTCACTGACTTCTGACACTAAAATATTGTATTAAACTGGGGGGAGGGCAGCTTGTATCACTCCTTGGCTAAGACTTTAATTGGGAGCAGATGGTAAATTAAATCACTGGATGCCTAGTGGCTGGTGTGAAACTGTACAACTTCAGAACTGTGAGCTGTTACCTTTGACACCTTGGGAAGAGTAAATAAGCTTCTAAAAAAACCCCCGTAAGAACTAAAATAGTGCTTAGGCTGCCTTATTCATAATTTCCAATTTCAGTTTTCAGAAAGGAACACAGAAACTTGAGAAATATTGCAAGAAACCAAGGAAGCCAATAATATCCAGCAGATTTCTCTTTTCAAAAATAAACCATGCCACAGGGAGTGAACTTAATTCTGTAACGTGATAACATGGGGAGGGAAAATGAGTAGATTGCCACGAGCTGGAAAGCAGCTTTCTAAGAATAAAGTAGAAAAATGTTGGTCTGCATATAAACTGCTATAAAATGGGTGCAGAAGCTTTTGCTGATGTATCATTTGGCCTTTTAGAGGGATGTGGCAGTGTCCAGGTCTGGTCAGTCGTTGATGACTTGGGTGATGCAGTGGAGCAGACTCTGGATCTGCAGGTACTGAAATAGAAAGCATACTGGGTGTTTCCACTACAAATAGAAAGGGACTGGATGAGCAAAACATAAATAGTGCATTTTTCATATTGGTCTATTCAGATTATTTCAAGTTTTGGGGGAATAAATCACTGCAAAAACTGAGAGCAAGACAACTGGTAGCTTTGCTAGACCTTAGAAACTCCTGAGGTGTTTGTTGTAGTCAGATCTGACACGTAGCAATAAGAAAAAAAATAGAGATATATGACTGTTTACACATTCCAACGTGACAGCTGATTTGTAGGAATGGTGGAGTCGTCCTGCTGTACCCTGTTTTGGAAAGACTTCTTCTCTGAGCTGCTGTGTCAAGCTTTGTCCTCTGGATTTGGAGTTGGGAGCTTTCCAAGGAGCTGGGAGAAAGCAGAGTAGAAAATCTGACCTGCAATAAAAGGCTGAACAAATTGAGAATTTTGTCTTTTTATCCTGGGAAGGGGTATCCTGACTTTTATTCATTTATTTACATATCTGCCCTGGTTTCTGTGACTGCTGTGACCCACAGTATTTTTTCACCAGTGAGTTTGCCAGTAGAAATCACAGTAGTGCTGATACTGGCATACAGGTTTTCAAATACAGAAGGTGTGTTAATGTGGTTAACTCTGCACATAGTTAATCCAGGTATAGTCACTTCTATTCCTTTCTGCCCACCTCTTGTTGCTTTTCCATTATTAACTATTATATCTGTAGCTGACCATGAAGAGTGAGGGTTTAAAGGCATCAGGTTCATTCTTACCATGGGAAGCACCTTGAATCAGCAGCTCAGACAACCTGAAATAAATCACTTCAGCTGGTGCCTTAAGCACTGCCCATTATCCCCTCCCTTTCCAGAAAGCAGCTTTTCTTAGTCATATTAAATACTTTTTCCAGAATACCTCGATTTTAAGGAGGGTACTTTAAGGCACCCTTGACTTTTTTTATGTCTGGCTTTTTTTAATGTATGATTTGTGGTGCCCTTTGCACCTCCCCTGGTGTTTCCATGGGTAGCTGCTGTTCCTCAGCCAACCACAGGAATTAAAGAGGCATCAGCTCCTTTGGATGAGGCTCTTGGTACAGCAGCAAACAGCAATTTGTTTCTGTACACCTTAAATATTGTAAAAGTGTTTCTTGTAAACGCTGTAGAAGTGGTTGTGGAGTTGTGCTGATCCCAGTTGAAGGAATGGTGAGTCTGGGGTCCAGGCAATCCTGCTCTTCCCAAGTGCCACTGGAGCAAACTGCAGATGTCTTTTTGTGTGGTGTAGGAGTTTTACCCACAGTCAGTAACTGAGGAAGCGCCAGAATAATTGGAAAGGATGACAGGAAGGCTTTTTTACTCTATTTTAGGCTGTGAGGTTCAGGAAGAAGGAATTGAGGAAGCTGCTGGGAGGGGACACACACACACACACAAATAACATTAGCAAACACTGTGTTTCAATATAAGATACTTGGTTAGTTTTTTTTTTTTCCTTTGGAACATACTGGGGTGAGCCTGACAATGTTGTAATGGCCAAGAGACAGGAGAGGAAGGTTCAGCCTTTTAGGTTGAGAAGGAAACTCTTCTAAGGATGGAAGGGGCTGATTCCAGAGGCTGGCAGAGAAACTCAAGAGCTTTCAGAGAAAAAGCAGATGACTTAGGGTTGTAGATGACTCTGCCCTCATTTTGCTGGTGCTCTGGGTTCCCAGGCTGCTGTGGCCAAGCTCATTCTTCTTTCAACCACATCTCCTCCATCTTCCTCCCCATCACCCACAAATGCTGCTGCTGCTGCTTCCCCAACCTCACAGGAGTGAAAATACCTGATGAGTAACACTGAAACCTGTGAATAAAGGTCTTGGGACATTCCAGATTTTCTGGCCCTAGCTGTTTTGCAAAGTTTGTTTGTACCTTTTAGATTTGGATTATCTGCTCTGTGTCTCGATGAATAACGTTCAGTGTGTTTGTTCAGCTGCAGGAATTTGTTAATCTTGCCTTCAGTTTTCTCCCAGGAAGAAAAAAAAAAAAAAAAAAAAAAAGGAGAAATAATCTCACCATGGAGAAGCTGAGCAAAGATTGGATTGCGAGAGCTTTCTGTGCCTGGTTTTTTTGGGTTTTTTTTCCTTTCTGGGAGAGTACATTTGTAGTGGTAGCTGGAAGAGCAGAGAACTGAATGTGCAGGATTAAGTTTGAGGCCCCAGCTTCCTGTATAAGGGGAGAGGAGCTCACGAAGCCCAGGCAGCAGCCAAAAGGAAAAGGGTAATGGACAAACACTGGCTGTGTGTGGATCAGGGCGCTTTTGCCAGCTGCTCCTGGGGGTTCTTCTGCTCTGGGACACGAGGGACCTTTGGGACAGTCACTGTCAGAGCAAAGCTGGGCACAGGAGCTGGCTGTGAGTTTAACACCTCAGAAGCAATAGGAGTTTGTTTCCCAGAGGGTTTTGGTGCAAGATCTCCTTATGGGTTTTGTGTTTAAGACGACAGCAGAGATGGAGGAAAAGAGAGGTTTTTGGGGAAAAAAGTAACCCAAATTCACAGGTTTGTAGTGGAAGAGACACTGGTTTGTAGGAGCTTTTTCGTGGACGCTGCAAAACCAGGTGGCTTTTCACAGTGCCGATTCCAAACCTTGCTTGGAATTCTCTTCCCTTCGAGAGCTGGATTAGAAATGTGTTTGTGACAGGGTTTACAGCTCATTCCACAATCTGTGATCTGGGAACAGACCAACTGTGTTTGGAGATAATTCTCTGCAGAAGAGGCATGAGAGAGTCTCTGATTCCCGTGTCCTGCACCTTAAATCTGCTTTTCTCTGGGGAATGGGAAGAGCCTCCTAGAAGTCCAACCCAGAGTGAGATCTTTGAATGCCAATAACTTAATGATAATTTTAAAAATTGTAATAAATTAGGTGAAGAAGAAAACTTTGTTTCCTACTATTCTGCTGTAGGAGTGAGCAGAGTATCCCAACTCATGTGGAATCCAATACCTTAAAGAGAAATTAGAAGTTATTTTGAAAGGATATTGGGGAAGGGTGATGGTTGGCTGAAATTTGTAGTTGCAGCCCTGTAGCCAAGTTCATAATATTTCTTTCTGTTTTTCAGTATTTTAATAAAAATAAAAAAACTCTTTTGGCCATTTCTTCTCTCCCATTTGGCTCATCCTTCCACCAGGCAATGCATGGAAATCCCTACAATCATTTAGGCTGGGAAAAAAACCCTTTAAGACCATTGACTCCAGCCATTAGTCGCGCTCTGTGCTGGCAGCACAGCCCTCAACAGTGCAAAGTTTGTGCTTGTTCTGTTTGTCCTTTGTGCTGCAGACTGTAGTGTGTGTGTGTGTGCTCCTTTCTCAGAGGACACCTTGTCCAGTTCCTCAGAGTGTCATGAACTTGCTGCTGGCTTCCTGGAGAAGATGCTTGAAGCCTCCAGGGAGCTGGGACGCGAACGCTTGGAAATATTTCTGTAGCTTCATCATTGGGCTCCTGCTCCTTCTGATTCCTGAAACATCTGGGCTCATGCTCCACAGCTGGTTTATTTTTGTACTGAGAAGAGTACAGGAGAAGAGCACTCGGGAGCCTGAGGCCATGGCAGAGCCCTCAGCCTGCAGAGTCAGGGCTTGGACAAGTGGCACGGGATCGATGTGGCTGCTGTTCTTAGAAGGACTGTGCTCTTCCTAGAAGTTTTCATCCTTTTCACCAGGCACTTGTTTTCCTCCCTCTCCTCCCTTAATAATTTTTGCATCTTTTTTTTTTTTCCTTGTGGTTTGGGTTTCCATCTGCTGTAAGTAACGTGGACTGTAAATGCATCCTTGAAATCAGGATTCTCCTCCATGCAAAAAAAAAAAAAAAAGGTTTTTGTGAATGGCTGAAAAAAAAAAAAAATCTGTTCCACTTCAGATTGTAACACTGAGTTATGGAACAGAATGTCTTACACTCTTTATTGTGGATACGGTAAGGGATTCTCTTTTTTAATGACAGTTACAAAGCTTTAAGGAGTTGTTTCAGAATGGGGCTGATAAATGGTGAAATATTTTGTTGCAGCTTAATTATGGAGAACAGGAGCTTATGGTTTACCCTTCTTTAAATATGTACATGAATCTTTTCAAAGTAATAGGGCAAATACAGTACTGTTTCTGGAGGCTTAAAAAGAAGATTTGTGCTCTAATATTAAATTTTTAATGTATTATTCATGAGGAAAGCCAAGCTAAAAGCTTTTTTCCTTCCCCTCGGTGGAAATGAGCTTGAAGAATACATTATCTGTGTAGAAAAAAAGAAAAAAAATGTAAAGGATTCTAGCTCTTGCTAATATTGGCGTGGTGCATGCAAGTGCTGCTGGAATTTCCTCAGGGAAAAGAAAACAGAATTTGGTTGAAAATAAGCTGATACAATCATTGAATAATTCGTACAACATTAGTGGAATTCAATTCCTAAAATAAGTCAGGGTAATTCCAGTTAGAATGCGCTTTTTAGAATGATGGAGTGATTGTTTATTGAAGTTGCTTTAAACTCCATGTCTAAAGATTTTTGCCTTTGGTTTGGATACAGGGCTGGGCTGCATATTTTTGTTCCTTGTGCCCATTTCAAGCTAGCTTTTGCAGATGTGTGTGTATGTGCACATCATGTATTCCTGCAGAGCTGGGTGTACTTTTGGCTTGTTAAGGCAGGAAAAACGTGTGTGAGCTTTGGAATTTGGAGAAACTATATAGTACTATGTAATACAGTGCATCTTTTCAGTCTGGAATATTTTATACCCAGTGCAAACTGATGTTTGTAATTATATTTCCTGCTGTGGTATAACTATAAACAAGAAGTATAAGCCAAGTGACATAATTTCGGGTGTTCTTTTGCCTTTGTACTTTCTCATTCCTAGATCATCCTTGGTTTAGTTGCCTTAGATGACTCCAGGAAAGAAAAAAAAAAAAAAAAAACAAAGCAAGTTGCATGTTTAAGCCACTCGAGAGATACATTTTTCCATTGCCTTGCTAAATCTTACACAATAATTAGTTTATGAATAAGAAAAATATCAGGAATTAGTAATATCCAAACCACCACAGTTACATCTTATGGAAGGTATAACTTAAATTGTTACTTAAGTGCTAAGACCTCATGTAGCAGGATTTCCTGGATATGGATAATGTCATTTCTAGACATTGGATAAAGCAAGAATATTTGCTCTGTGTGATAAGGGAATAAAGTTAGGATGTAGCAAGCTAAATGCTCCTCTAGAACCTACTATTAAATTATATGAGCACCTCTCAATTTTTAATATATATTCAGCCCCAAGGTCCTACTAAAATGTGTGTGTGCCTTCCCTAAGAATAAAACTGAAGCAGAAAATGTTCTGCAGTTGCTTTTTACACTGGGTTTAAAAAATTATGGACAAGGAACCGTTGCACAAAAACTTGGAAGCTGCTTGTCCAAAAGATGGAAATTTGGAGTGGAGCAGAAAAGTGGATCAAGGTTCTCTTTAAGACTTGAGCTGGTTTTCATGGGTGGGGCTGACTTTATTCCCTGTGCTTTGCAGGACATACATCCTACTAGGAAGTACAATGCAGTGTTGTCTTCTTGCCACTTGATCCAGAGTTTTGTAAGCCCCAATTCCACGTCCCCAGCTGTCATTTGGAACAGTTAATACTTTCTGTCATTACTTGGAACTTTTGAATTGTCTTTCCTTTGGATGGGAGTGTCCAAAACTTGGGGTTGCAAGAGAAAATACCAATTTGATACATACTTGGGGCCACATTCTTTAATATTTGTTGTGAAGCTTTCAGTTACGTAAATCACAAACTGGTGCAGGAGTACCATAAGCAAAAAAACAGGAGGAATGTCTCAGGTTTATGGGAAGTGCCATTTTTTAATGTTAACCCTGAGTACAACAATCTTTGAGATTGAAAAGAAGATGCAGGGTAGTGGTGGGAAACTTAAAACCTGTGGCCAGAGAGCAGGTCCAGGCATCCCCAGGAGTGTTGTAATCCCCTTGTGGTGTTATCAGGTGGTGCTGGAAGCGTGTTTTGACTTGTGGCTTGTCACAGGGGTTTGGAAATTGTGCTCATCCTTCATTAAAGGCTGGGCTGAAGCAGCCTCCTCAGTGCTTGGGCTCAGCTGTATGTGTACACCAGCTGATGAAATAAGGCCTTTGAACAATTGAATTTCCTAAAATGAGAGAGGAATAAAACCCCCAAGTTTTGTGGATAACGTGTTTGCTTCTGTGCTCAGTGGCCAAGGCATCCTCTGCCTGAGAAAACTTTCCACTTTCACCTCTGGGTGACAGGAGGAAGGAAGAGTGTTAAGAAAACTGCTGTGAAAGCCCATCCAGCAGCTTTGCCCTGTTTGTGTAAGCTTTTTCCCCTGGGAATTGTGCTGTGGCCTTTCAGCTGGTACACAAAATACTTGGAGCAAACGCTCTGCCATTAAACGTTCTGCCGTCAGAATTTTCTGTATGGTGGCATTTTGTATGGTGGAGAACTCACAGGATCCCTCAGGAATCCTGGAAGCAGCACCTGAGAGGTGCAGAAAACTGTGCTGTGTGTCCAGATTCCCAGTTCAGCCCTAGTCCTGTGTTTTGTTTTCCTTATGCACAGGGTTCTCCATTTGTGATTTGGATATGCAGCTCAGTAGTGTGGAGGGGTCAGGAAATAGTAGCACTGGGCACAGCAGCAGAAGGATTAAATGAAAGGGTTATTTTGCAGCATTTTTAGGATCAGCAAGTTTTGCTGGACTGTTCCTGGTCTTGGCCAGCTCCAGGGACTTACAGGAAGGACCGAGGCAGTGGTGTGGGGGATGCTGATCTTTCCCTTAACTGTAAATGTTTGCAGTATAAACAGCTGAGCTGTTCATCAGGGCTTCCCAGGGGAGAGAGGAAAAACAAGATTGGCATTTTTAGGGTGGGTTCTGGTGCAGACAAATCAGATGCATTGTGCCCTACAAGTGCTTATCAGCTTGGCTTTGTGAGCTGTGCTGTGGTCAGCTGGGCTGGTGGCCGAGCTGCCTGGAGGGTGAGGAGAATATTCACAGAAACTACTTGGGAGCTGTAATGATGTAGTTAAAACAGGAAAATAAACCAGTTTTTTTCAATGTTGAGACCCATTACTGTCCAGAGACTTCCCCCCACCAGCTGGCTGGGTCTTGGCAGGAGGTTTTTGGCAGTGTGTGGTTCCAACACACTGGACCTTACTTTGTTTATTCTGTAGGGCTGGAATTCCTTGTGTGTATGGGGACCCATGGGAGGGGACTCCAGCCTTGATTTCTGCTCACGTGTCACTGGGATGCAGGTCTTGAGCAGAAAGGAGAATGTCCCTGCAGCACTGCAGGAGTTACGTCCAGATTTGTACTCTTGATATTTGTTAGATTTTGGTCTGGGAAAACCCTGTTGGGTCGTGGATGTCACAGAATTCCAGAGTGGCTTTGGTTAGAAGGGACCTTGATGATGGTAGACCCACTGGTGTCTTTGCCATGCAAGGACACCTTGCAGTAGACCAGGTTGCTCCAGGCTCCATCCAGCACTTCCAAGGATGGGGCATTCACTGCTTCCTTGGGCAGCCTTTTCCAGTGTCTCCCTTGTCATGTTTTTCTATTTTACCAGGAGAAAGAAGATCTAAGACAGTCCCTAATGAAGCCAATAATGCAGCTATTTGTCCTCATTTTGGTTCTGTAGGAGCGGGAGAGGTGCCAGATATTTATCTTGCTTTGCAGCAGGCGTGCCAGTGCACACAGAGCTTTCCTGCTGCAGCTCTGTAGAGCTTTGGGAGAGCAATTCAAATGCAGAGTCTGTTTAGATTTGAGTAATTCACTGAATGTGCTGGGGCTGGGCAGAAGGAGCCAAGTGGGCTCTGCCCAAACTGATAAGGCTCAGCCAGTAGCCATAAAAAAAAAAAAAAAAAAAAAAAAAAAGCCTTTCAAATTGCTTGTGCCGTGGTATGGTACAGAACATAATACACACTGTTTGTGCCAAAAGGGGTTTTTAAAGCTGTCAGGATAAACAACACACCCAGCTGTGCAGGTGTGACTGGCTTAGGCACTGCTTTGCTGCACACAGCTGGGGGCTCCTGGGGGCACCCCGAGGTTTTCAGTCAGGAATTGTTGGGTTTGTGCCCCTCTTAGGGCACATTAGGGCCCACGTGGCAGAGGCTTGCTGTGTGAACACCTGTGTGTGGGGTCAGTGCAGAGGGGCTGAGAGCAGCACAGGGAGTGGGAAGTGCCTGAAGAGGAGTGATGCTGGGCTGGGGCACCCTCAGCTTGGAGCTTGTTACCTGCTGGGAGAGGAGCAGGACTCAGGATGGCTCTCTGAGTGCTTGGCTGTATCTGTAAGTATAGACTACATGTGATGGAGCATTTATGTGTCCTGCTGCCTGGGGTTTCCCATCTGAGCTAAGTGCAGTAAAATGTGCTGGATCCAGCATCTGCTCCAGGCTCCTGCGTGAGCTCATGGGCTGCTTCTGTGCCCTGAGCCCAGCTGGGACCTCTGCTAGTGAAAGTGCTGGTGGTAGGGCAAGGCTCCTGCCTGCCTAGGAGATGAAATGTGCTCTGCAAGACCTGGCTTTCTTTACCTGTGAGAACAGCAGGGCTGTGAGCTCTCTCACCCCATCCCTGGAAGTGTCCAAAGCCAGGTTGGATGGGGCTTGGGAGAGTGGAAGGTGGAATCAGCTGCTCTTTAAGGCCCCTTCCAACCCAAGCCTTCTTAGGCTTCTATGATCAGTTCAATGTAAATGGTGAAAGTCTGGCTCTTTCATGCCAAGAGAGAAAAGGATGCAGAGCAGTGGGGATGGTATTGCATCATTATGTACTAAATACACAGCTCACCCTTGCCTCTGCATCAGTGCTGGAGGAAAACAGCAGGGCTTTTGCCAGATTGGGCAGAGACCAGCTGATCTGAAGTGTTCTGCATAAACAGCTTGGGCAGGAATGTAGGCTAAGAGAGGCTGGGGCTTGGGCAAGATGCAGAATTAGAATAATTTCTCTTGCCTCATCCCTGGATTCTCTCTTAAAATTAGCACAAAGGCACATGCTGAAGAAGTAAGCCAGGGGAGAGTTTCAGCCTTGTTAATGGGGTGAGGTGCAATTTTTTTACCTCCTTGTAGCCTACCTTTGGTGAGGTCAATATGTGGACTTTGTTTGGGGATGACAGGAGTGGGGTTTGTAGGATGAATTTACATCATTACAATGATCATCATTTTCACTCCAGTAAGCAGCAAAAAAATTACTGTACTGGTTTTGTTGGAGGTTTTTTTTTCTCCTCTAATATAATTAAGGAAACAGTTTATTTTTAATGTTTCTAAACTTGTAGTTTTGAAGACGCTGGTTATTTAATATCCTCAGTTACACAGCACTCAGTTGTTCATGCTTTCTCATGCCTCCTCTGTGAAATAGCAAGTGGGCTGCTCTCAGTGCTGCAGGATTGTCAGGAGCTGAAGCAGGGGCATTAAATCTTGTGCATTCCTTTAGTACAGAGTTTAGGGTATTTCAAATAGGTCAGAAGTACTCGACGTTGTGGGTATTTGGAGAGGCAATTAAACGTGTCTGCAGCTGTTGCAACCTGCAGCTGAATTGTCAGTGGTGGAGGCATCTGAGTGCTTGTTTAAGACACCAAAATGCTTTTTTAAAAAACTCCCCTCCTCCAAAAAAAAAAAAAAAAAAAAAAAAACAAACAACAAAAAAAACCAACCAAAAATTAGCTGAATTTCTCAACAGGCAATAAACTGTGGCTTTGTTCTAGAAAGGAATTGTTGGAAGTTCATCAAGTTTCACTGCTTTTATTTTTTGTCAAAACTGTAGTCACTTTATCATACAAAGCTTGCAGTTTCCTGTGTCTTTTGTTTCATTCCTAATCTAGTTTTAGCTTTCTAAATATCATATTTCCAGGTGGGAATGTGCTGCTTTTAATGGTCTGGGAATGCTGAATTGATAAAATATTCATGACTCCAAAGTACAAGGTCAGAAGAGCTGGGATTGAATATTTTCCAGCTTATTTCTTGGGATCAGCTGAAAACACAGTTAATATTAAAAAAAAAAAGGAAAAAAAGGAGTTTGAGAACTGAAGGAGAGATGCAGCACCAGGGCAATGCGAGATATCTTAGCAAATTATTAATGAGACTTTGCAATGTGCTTCTGTGGGTTTTTTTTTTTTTTCCTTACTTCTTTACTTAGTGTGTAACAATAGATGCTCTGTTACAGCTTCAATTTTTTGTCAGAGATACCTGGTAGAGCTGCTGTTCTGCAGGTGACACTTCAATTGAACTGAAAACCCACAGTGGGTGATATTGTAATTACTTTAGGTCTAAAATAGTTACAGAAGATGTGTAGGTTTTACTGAAAACGTAAATTGATCAAAATTCTTTCCAGCTTAACTGGTGAGGGTGGATTCAACAGCTTGAAGAAGAAGGCAGCAAATAAAATTACATTTTTTTCTCTGTAATAGGCATTTATATCTACATGTCTATAAATATTGTAATTATCTTTAAAAAAGATTTTGTGAAGAGTAATCTAAGATAAGGTAAAATCTGCTTCATGGAAGCTAAAGCTGGAGAAGAAATTACCTTGGCAACAATTTCTCCAGCTGAGATTCTGTCCCAGCAGATACACTCCAGTATAACCCAGACCTCTTCTTGAGAAATCCCTGCAACAAATAAGTTTATAATCAAAATCTGATGTTTTTATTTTGCTTCCAGAAGGGCTGGATTCACGTAACCTGCTAAGTGAAACTTGTTGTATGACGCCTGTAAATCGATTTTAAGGGCATTTCTAGTTGTTAGAAACAGCTGTTGCTTTTAGATTCTCTGAATGACTGAAGCACAGATAATAAAGTGATTCAGAGAAAGTTTCCTCTTCCAAATGAGTGGGATTCCTCTTTATTCCTTTGTATCTGGGTTTCATAATATAGCGAAATTTGAGGAGGGTCACGGAGGAATGGGGAAAAACAGTAATCACACCCCATAAATCTACATCTCTGTTTAAGTCAGTGTCTTTTTGAAGCTAAGCCACCTCTATTTTTTTGCAAAGAAACAAGGTAAATATTTCATACGTGGTCACACATTGTTCCCTGCTCCATTAAGAATCTTTTTCCAGAACTTACATGATGTAAATGGCTTTGGTTCTGTAGAACGTGACACCAGAAGCAGCATCATTTTAGATGTGTATTTTCTCACAGGGTGAATATTTTATGAGACCTGCACTCAATATCCACAAAATACCAGTGGGTTGGGAGAAATCAATGGGGTTTAGAAAGAGAAATCAGAGGAACTGCAGAAAAGATGTCACAGTTTGATTTTTTTGCTATTGAAGATGTATCTTTTGGGGAGCAAACTTTGGATGAGTTGAATTTGCCCGGCAGGAATTAGACTTGGCCCAAAAATATCCCCAGGGATGAAATGAAAAATTCATCAGGCGAAATGGAGAAACAAAACTTTTCTTTGCAGAGGAGCACCCTTTAACATATTTTTGCAAGATGAATTTGTTAGAGAAGAGCTGTTCCTAGGAAAGAGAGGAGAAAGCTTGTAAAAATAGACTAATGCTTTGGATTTGATGTCTTGCTGAAGTATTTGCTGCAAAAAGTACCACAGAGAATGTTGCTGTCTCTATGGGAACATCTTTGGGCTATATTTAGGAAAATTACATTAAGCTTATTCTCTTCAGATGAACAGGGTTTTGATAAGGCTTTGGTTGGAGGTGTAGTGGTATTTTTGGGGGGGAGAAGTAGAGGAATTTCTTCTACCTTTGTGTTTGGTGAACCACTTGTCTTACACTTCTCAAGTCAAAAAAAAGAACTAAAACTGTCACTTAAATTTGAGTCAACCTGTGCATGGCAGGAGGCAGGAAGAAGCTCGGCTTTATTTCACAACCTCAGGCTCTGAATTTGGTCACTGGGGGAAAGAAAACCCTATTAAAGCCCTTATAGAGATCAGTTTATTAAACTGAGCAGATTTGATAAGGAAATGAGCTGATTATGGGATGATGTCCAGCAATATTACATAGATTTGGATCTCTCTTTGTCTTCAAAAATCAATAATTGGGTAAAAGCTGTGTGGCAAGGTAACTTGGTGTTTTACACACTGTGTGGTGCCTGTGGAGCACAGAAGAAGAGGTTTTTACAGCTCTTCAGTAACTTCATACTGATTTCATGGCATAAATTCTTCAGGAAAATGTGGCTTGGGGCTGCAGAAGCTGTGCGTGTCCGTGCCACATGTGAGCGTCCATCCTTCTGTCTGTCCGTACCCTGTGCAGTAAGAAAACACTCTCCCAGAAGGGCTTTTCTTTAGCTTGTTTATCCCTCTTTCTTTAAAAAATTTAATATTATTATTATTAATATTAATATTATTATTATTATTATTATGCCAGCTGTGAGTTGAATGAATGTCTGGGGGTAGCAGTTAGTGCCAGGCTCCAGATGCTGCCTGTCGCTTGCCCATTCCTGCTTTTTCCCTGAGTTTGAGCTGCTGGGGATGGAGCAAATTGTTCTCTCCTGCCTTTCCCACGTGTCCCACGTCAGCAGAAGCTGGGGCAGAGCGGATGCTGGACATATTTCTGCTCTATAAACACGTGCTTGTTGACATTCACTTCCCTGCCGTTCCCTGGATCCTCTCGCCATGCCGGAGGGGATCAGCCCTGACTGACAATCCCAGCCATTTTGATCCCGTGTGCTGCTCCTCTTCCCATTAGTTGGTTTCTCCTTTGTCTTCCTTCTGAAGTGTTTAACAAATCATTATTCAATATTTGCCAGAATTTTTTTGTTTTCAGAGAGGCCAACCGTGGAGCCGTTCAGAATTAAATGGAGACGCGCAAACGCCGTGTGCTACTGACGGTGTAAAACAAGTGCCTAGTAAAATGGAAATAAAACCATCCTTTTTATTGTAAATACCTGTAAATACTAATATCTGACAAACTGTTCCTCAAGAGAAACCCTTTGCCGTGGGTGCAGCAGCTCACAGAACCTCAGATTTTACAGCTTTAAACTGCCAGGTCTTTGCTGATCCAGCTTCACCAAACCGTGACGTTACACCAACATTGCAAATACATGGAATTCTTTTTATCAGCAGAAAAGGCTGGGTTGGATTCACAGGCCACATCTGCTGGTGAACTTTGTGCAGTGTATTTATTTTTTTTTTTTCCTCTCTCTCTCTCTGTGTCTTTGACTAGAAGAAAGGTTTGTTTGTTGGCGGCTGCTCGGGGCGGGACAGGAATGTAATGCATGCACAGACTGCGCAGTATTTCCTGTTCAACTGCCCCTCCAAACCTCGGCGCTGGGAAAACATCCAGATCCAGCAGCTCCAGCCTTGCTCAGACTGCAAAGAAATGCTGCAGAGTCCCAAATGCTTTGTTTTTCACAAAAAAATACCATTTTTGAGTGAACCATCATGGTGTGCCAGTGCTGTAAATGGATCACTCTGTGGCTGTTGCTCTGTAATATTTATAGATTATTGGGCTAAGACAAAACACTTGAAGCGCTGCAGGGACAGGGAGAGGGCTCCATAATGCCACAGCAGAAAGTTCTGTTTATTTTGTATCATAATACATCTCCATAGCATTGCTTGCATACTTCAGTTAGCTTGGTTTACCACCCAGTTACAAACCATGGCACTGAAGCTCCTTTCTCCTTATTTGCTGTATTTTACTTTGCCCTTAAACTGGTTTGAAGCATCGCATTTGCACTATACGAATTTCACTCCAGGAGTGAAAGATTTCAAGGCAAAAAGCTTGGAATTGAATCCCTTTTGCCAGCTAGCACTGAACTTGAACTCCAGTGCTGCAAACCTGGTCTTGAGTGTAGTGTGAAATGAGTGTAGAGTAGTGTCACATCAGTGTGTTATTTCTTTTTTTTTTTTTTTTTAAGTGGTTCTGGTCCTTTTTACATGTTTGAGCCTGTCAGCTGATGGGTGATTGTGGGGCGTGGCTACTTACTTATTTACTCATTTAATCATTTACTTTTTAAACCAGATATGTATTTTGAGCATGTGTGTTCACAAGCTGCTCTGGAACCTGTGAAATGCTGTCCCTCTTCTCAATAAAAAAGCAGATACTAGGAAAAGATTTTACTATGAGCTGTGCATGTGTGCCTTAAAAAATGTTTTATATCTTTGGAGCACCTTTTTTAGTGTGCTCAGTAGCTTTTTAGCCCTGTGAAAAAGAAGTGTGCACAGGTTATCCTTGATTGGGCTAAATCCATCCTGGTTGCTCCAAGGCTGGATGGGCACATTCAGCTCCTCTTTAAGAACTGTCCAGGTATTTATTCCAAAGGCAAAGGTGCAGCAGCTCCCTGGCTCCTCTTGCTGGGGCATTTACTGGAGCTGAGCATCTCCTGACATCCCCTTTGTGTTCTCATCCATCTTCTGTCCCAGTGGCTGTTTCAGTGGCAAGCAATACAGGCACAAGAATGAAAGTGCTGCTTGTTAATTAGTTCCTTCCTGGATTACAGGAGCCCTACTTTTCAGTCCTTTGGAGATACGGATCTACACGTGCTGCTTTTTGGAATTGGAAGTGGTCTCAGCGTAGCCCTGTCAGCTTGTCAGGCACTGGAGCAGGGGAGGGAGCAGCCAAATTCTGCTCTGCTTAATTTGAGCTGGAAGGTGTTTCACTCAGAACATGGTTCAGCAGGTTAATTGGGTTCTTAAAGCAGTATTTAACTTCTCAGCTTCACTCTGAAATGGGGATGCCCCTGCAGCCATGAATCTGCCTTCAGTGTTAGGGCTGAATAAATGCCACAGTTGGGCTCTGACAGATGAATTTTATTTTTACATGATCTTGCCTAGTGGCAGCTCTCCTCGCTTGTGGAATTCTGCAGAAGATGTTTAAATCATGGCTTATATGAGGGTTATACCATCAGATGTATATGTATGTGTGTCCAGCCAAACCACAGTGTGAAGGCTGAAGTGCAGCAACAGCTTTAAGGTTTTGGATTTTGCCTTGAGATCCATCAGGTTCTTGGACTGTTTTGAGTCTTTTCATGGTTTCTTATCCCTCCTTGTCATTTAAGAGGCTCCTGTGTGCAGTTTTTAACATACACTGGCTATGTTTCATGAAGCATCACAGCCCTTACAGAGACAGCAGTGCTGAGTTCTCAGGCATGTCTTCTAGAAGTGACTTTAGAATTTCACCACCTTTGATCCTTAAAATATGAGCATCCAATAACCAACAGCAGATATTTCATCTGCCCAGATTTGAGGACTGTAATAAATAATTGATGTAGGGAGGGTGAAATAAGGGTGGGTTTTTTTTTAGCTTTTAAGCTGCTGCAACAGAAACATTTCAAAAGCTTTGTTTGCTTAGGTAGAATTCCTTTTTCTTCATACAGCTTTCCTTGAATTTATGGATGAATTATCATCCATCCTGATGATTTTTTTTTGTCCTGGGTACTAGGTGAAATTGTATTTTTAGAGGAATTTTGGGAGGTATGGAAGTAGGACTGTAGTATTCTGATATCCACTGGGTAGCTTCTGTTAGAATAAGTAGATAGAAGGATAAGTTACAGGAAAAGCAGTTTGTGTGTAGCTGTTTCATCCTAGCATACAGGTACAACTCCTAAGCTTGTTTTCCAAAGCATCATGGAATCATTTACTATGAGTAAAGTTAAGGTGGTTTTTTTTCCTGAAATTCCCTAAAGGCCCCTAAATCACGTTGACATTTTTTTCGGATCCAAGTGCACTGACCTAAAGAAATTATTTCAAAAATAAAAATTAGTTACTTGGTTATTTTTTTCCTCATGTCCCCACCTGCCTTATGTATATTTAAGTTTTTTTTCCTTGCCCATAACTATTTAATCAACTCCATCCAGAGCGAACTACTAATGGAATGCCTGGGAAACAGATTGGTGGAGAGGGAGAGACAAATGTTTTTGAGAGATTTTTATTTCACTAAACTAGTCTGGGATCCCTCTCTTCAAAGTAACAATTTCAGTGGAAAACCCAAAACCTTACTTTTACTTAATTGTGCTGTAGGGGGGAGAAAGATTGCCAGTTTCAGTTGAAATTAAGATAATTCTGGGGTATAACATGCTGAATTTAAGCAGAGCAATTAGCTTGGGCTATAGATGCTTGAAGGTTAAACCAGTTGTGGGTGGTTCTTTCAGGTATGTGACAGGGCTTTTATTGCTGTATTTGCTGCAAAATTTACTTGGGAGATGAAACCTTTCAGTGATAAATTCCAAAGAACATTTTAAAACCAAACTTATGAGAGCATCACATGTAGATTTGGCACCAAATGTTGTAAAACAATTTCTGTCCTGGTCACATCACAAAAAAGAAGAGCTGTGTCAGCAAGCTGATGATTTTCTACTTAACTGTTTCTATCTCAAGGCATGTGGGATATAAAATTTCATTTTTCTGAGAAGATCAGATACACAGCCTTTTAAGAAGCTGGAGAAATCAGGCATCTCTAATCATGTCTAGCTTTTAAAACTGCTTCCTTTGAAGAAAGGCTTTGTTTGATATCACTTAATTCTGACTTGCCTCTTCCCATCCTGTGTCATAAACAAACTTATGGTGAGAGCTCAGCATAACCCCAGATGTTCATTTTATTGCATTTAGCGAGTTCATCTGTGAGCAGGGAAGTCTCCTCATTACCCAGTTGATGTTATTTGGGAGAACTGGATATTGCATTCATTTAATTAGGGAAAATTCAGCAGTAATTAGCTGCAGAGGGGTGGGCTTGGAGCCTTGCAGTCATCCCGAGGTGGCTTCCTGCAGCAGCGAGGGGTTTGTGGTGCTGTGGCTGCACAAAAATCTGCTTTTGTAATGTCACACCACTCCAGGAGAATCTGATGGGGGAAGCCCTAGACTGAACTTTTTTTTGGAGTGCAGTGCATGAGAGGAAAACCTTTTTCTTGGCTGTGTAACTTGTGCTGCTGCTGGAAGTGCCCTGGTGGGAGAGCAGCACAAGGCTTCTGCCTCCTGCTTGGTGTGAAAGGAGCTGGGAGAAGGTGCTGTAATTAATTTCTGTTATGACATTTGTGTTATTAGAGCTCTGTGTGTTAATACTTGGTGTTTTTCTGTGTGTTATGGTGTTTTTCTGTGTGTTATGGTGTTTTTTCTGTGTGTTATGGTGTTTTTTTCCCCGTTCTCTTATAAACCACCCAGTATGGCTCCACACCTCCCATTTAAGCTTACGTGATTACAGTAATTTATTTTAAAACTTGCCTTTATCTTTCCTTGAGCCCCTCCCCAGCCTTAGCAGTGCTGTGAGTTTGTTAAGACCTGCCAGAAGATTTCCATAAGCACAGTTCTGGGGCTGTCTTGGGGTGCCAAACAATTCAGGGATTAACATACCCTTAAACAGGGAGTGGCACAGGGGACATGGGCAGTGGGGTTTGTCCTAAGAAATGGCATCTGGAAATTGCAGGTGAGACCCTAAACTGGGGGCAATCTGCACCAGAGTTACTTCCCTTCTAGACAAGAGCAACTGTGCTCCAGTTTTCTCCTGTTTCACAGATAATGTTTTACAAATTCAGGTAATTGGACCAAATGCTTCACTGGAGGCTCTTGCAGACCTCCAGGAGATCCCTGGCAAAGCAATGTGAGATCTGTGCACTTTGCTCTTCAGTGTGGCCTTAAACCACATGGAAAAGGAAATAAAGTGATGAAAATTACTGAGGGACAAGGTTCTGTGTTTGTTGGTGCGTGTAAATAGATGTGTGTGTTTATATGTGCATCTGTAGATAGATTTAAAACTTAACTGGGAAAAGTTGTAGGAAGGGAGTGTGAGTTTGAATGACTGGCCTTTAAAATAGCAGATGGAATTAAATGTAGATACATGTGACATTTTCTGCATGGGAAGATAGAAGAATTCTTGGTTTATATTTGCAGTGGTGCCTTAAATCCCTATTGATGAAGAGATCTCTTTGTTATAATCAGATCTGAAAAATCACAGTAGCCCAATGCTCCCTTGTTGTAAACCTCAAGTAAGATATTAGGAATTATTAGAAAAGCAAGAGAACAAAGCATTGCGTGGGTGTATAAATTCATGGTGGAATTTCTTCCTTTCATCCTGGATATTGGGTGTGCTTCCAGTCTCTCTCTCTTCCTGCTTCAAAAAGACAAAGTAGGGACTGCAGAAATGTAAGAAACAGGGATGCTTGGAGTTCTGAAGCAGCTGAGCTGCTGGACCTTCCTGCCATATGATACTTTGGGCTCTAAAAGTTGGTGTAGGGTCAAAAAGTGATGGGGCAAAGCCATGAAAGAGGAGTTTGTTGAGGTTTATTGGGTTATTGGTGTGTTCAGATGGGGAGATCCTTAAACTGCGCTTGGAGTGAACCGGGGGTGCTGGGAGGGGAAAGCATCTCTCCAGCTTCACCCTGATCCTTTCTTCAACCCTCCTGCAGACACTTGCTGCTCTCAGTCTTCTCTGCTTTCACACATAACACATTTTTGTGTTGCCTGGGTGGTTTTTTTGGGGACACAGCGTTGACACGTTCCATGTGCAGGGCTTGAGAGGTGTCACTGAGGTGTCCTCAGCCTTCAGCATGGTGGGGTAATGATGGTTCAGTGTGGGAAATCAGCCCCAGAAATTGAGCTTGTAACTTTCTAACAGACGGAGGGGAGAGAATTTTTTTTTTTTTTTTTTTTTAATTCCATATGCTGGATGCTGCTCAAACTCACAGTTTGGATAACTCCATTTACCTTTTCATTATTGTCACTACCTGGTCTCACCTATGAGCTTTTAAGCAATGTCAGGTTTTGTCCTCAGCAGTTTTTTTTTCCTCTTTAAGATTTCCTGCCATGCAGAATGCCTGAGTTTGTGTTGGTAATTCAGCATCAGTGCTTCTTTGCACCTTTATAGTTGTTGTATTTCTGCTGCCAGTGCTTCAAGGAGAGCAAATCCAGCAGACAGCATGTGGATTGCAGGTGGCTCAGGGTAACTGAGGAAGGAGAAACTATTTTCCATGATGCACAACACTGTCAGAGTTGCTGAATATGAGATATGGGTGCAAACATTTTCTCTGTGTGCAGTACTTGTATTTTAACATAGCACAGCACATAAAGCCACCTGAGAACTTCTGTCCCTTACTGACAATCAGAAATCATCATTTATTAAGTTACTGTAAAGCCTCTATAATACCTTATTAAAGAAAACCCCTTTAAAATTATGTCTAAATTAGTGGAAAGAGCTATTTGAAACAGCACTGTGTTATGAATGGCAGAATTGCCAAAACTGAAAAACCAACATGAAGGATTATTTTTCCTGGTAAAATGTTTCAGTCAGCGAAAGGGAGTGGCCAAATTTCAAATGTATTATTGGACTCAAGTATTCTTAGAAGGTTTGGACCAATCAGTATTTTTTGTCTAGAGATTTTTGAATGTTTATTTAGACAATTTGCTGTCTTTTTCTATAAGTTGATACAATACAAGTATTAATTCTCCTATTGATCTGTTATGCAGCTGAGGCTGTGAGTTAGGAATTTAAGCGCCCTGCTGTAATTGATAACTGCATTCAAACGAGATAATTTGCCCTCATATTTTTAAGTAGAGGCTGAAAACAAACCAGAAATGACTGGCAAGGTTTCTGTGGCAGTAGCTGTAGGCAGCAGGACACACAGCATTGTTCCTCCCGTTCTAATTTCAGCATATTTCAATTTTTAATGTCGGAAAGGAGTTCTCCTTGCCAGGATTATATTGCAGCTAACTTGCTTGTGCTTGCAATACTGGTTTGTTTTTTTTTTTTTCTTAATGCTTTGAAAATGTCCTTCCCAAGTGCCCAGGTATCCTTTGGGGATTTCTAAAGCTGTGTTGTTGCAAACAGAATTTGACATTTTGAGAATTAGTCTTTTACTGTAACTTGTAGCACTGGTGGCCAGAGTTCTTCATGTGTTTTCTGTTTAACTGGGGGATTGATAAGTGGTGCTGGATTGGTTTCAGTTTACAGATGTCTTTTAAAGTAATGAAACACTTCTTAAGCACACAAATCTCTGCACAGTTCTGACTTTATCCTGTTATCAGAGTACTTTTTAAATTGGTGAAAGTCTATAAAACCCATTTAATTTTTGATATTGGTACCTTTTGCTCTTAAGAGCAATTAATAACTGAACCTGGGCAGGGCTCACTGCCTAAAAGTGGAAAAGTGTTTTGGCAAATATGGAAATGATGGGACTTACTAAGAATTTTACTTACTCTCTGACTTTGGCATGGGGGAGGGTTTGATGTCCTACCCAAAGTAGGAAACAAATACTTTTCTAAATAAACATTATCTATAAGTATGGTAATAGATAATTAAAATATTTGGTGAACAAACCAAGTATTACTTAAAACATTCTAAAACTTTTCTCCAACTCTTTTAATTTATTTTTTTTTCATTTTAATGTGTGTTCAGGAGGTTTTTTCCCTAGGGGAATCCCTAGATGTCTTATGTGCATTTCTTTCCTCTAAACTATTGCTTTTAACTACAGTTTTCATTCTTTAAAAATGCAAAACTTGCTTTCATTCTGCTGTATGTATTTTTTTTTTACCACTTTAGGGTTATTTTTATCCTGGTAGACCAATAAGCAAGTTGAAAGTCAAGGCCAGGGCTCCTGTTTTGTTTAGTACCACCCTTGTCCCTGCAGCCTCTGTGTTGTGTCTTCTGCCTTTCCAGCAGTGCTGTCAAACAGTAACAGAGGAAACTCAGAAACATCTCAGAGCTTTCCCTTGCAGGATTTCAGGATTTCTGAATGTTCCACATGTGATGTGTGGAGTTGTGTAAAAACCCTACAGCAGGCATTGAGTGCATCTCTGGTTTTTAGACCTTTTGTCACCTCTTTTTTAATGTCACAGATTTCTCTTCCCTTCCTCGGTCCAGAGAGAAGTTTCAGCAGTGAGTTATTTCATGTAATTGCAGTATCCACTTGGGATGTTACTGGGAAAACTCCCTGTGTTGTCTCAGTGTGATGATGCAGAGTTCCAGGATGTCACTGTACGAGTCTGGCAAGGGGAAAAAAATGTATTAAAAAAGAAGAAAAATGGATCTCAATATGCTGGAAAATCTCAGTAATCTTAAGACTTGACCAAGATTTCTGGGTATAAAAACTCTGCATCTTCAGCTCAGTTGCTGTAATCTGGAAAACCAGCTCTGTACCACATGAATTTATTTTTCTGCTGTATTTTTTTTTTCTTTTGTTCTCCCAGTGTCCCAATGTAATATCAGCTTGAAGAAGCAGAGGAGTCGAAGTATCTTTAGCACCTTATTCTGCTGCTTTCGTGACTACAATGTCGAGCCACCATCCACCAACAGCACCAGTGCTCTGCCTCCTTTGGTGGAGGAGAATGGAGGACTTCAGAAGGTCAGGATTTTGGTCTTACTTTGCTGTCATGTGGGTTGTTTTGTAAGCAAGGCTTAATTCTCCTCCCAAAGGTTTGTCCTGACCAATGTCCCTCGTGGGGAGCAGCTGTGAGTTACAGGAAAAAGGTGACTGGTTTTGAGGGTGGGTTGCTAATGCTGTCTGTTCATCTGTGATATAAAACTAATATTTCTGTTATGGGTGTTGGCACTCTACATTTTACAAGCAACCAACATTTAAAACCTGAAAATACATTTAGAACCTGAAAGACACTAAAAATAATGGAGACTTCGCATAAAATTTCAGTTGCTGAGTTGTCCCCAGCTTTAGTGTCCCTTTCCTGATTACAGGGAGGTTAAAATGTGTCCCACTGGAGAACAGTGGAACCTTCTGAACATCACTTTAAAAGGTTTTCTGTGACATAAAAATAAATCAAAAGAACCATTATTATTTAGACCTTTTTTTAATAAGCAGTCCACTTATATTCAATCCATGCTGAGTCCAGGGATAACAGCTTTGGGACCTTTTTCCAGGTTATTGAGTTTTGTTTAATGAGTCAAATGGATGGAGATTTGGGATGCAAATACAGATAGAATACAAACAGTGCAACACAAACGTGTGTGTTCTTTATAAATCTGGTAACACTGAGAGCATTTGTGTTATGAACTGAAGAATTTCAGTTCACTATGGCAAACACAGGAATGCCAAGTTTTCCATTCAGTTTCCAGGACACTGAGATTTCAAATTCAGGAGAATAATGGCAGAAATGGAGATGTCTCGATGGGTTTTTTTCACCCTTCTGTTTTTCACATGATTTTTCATGTCTGATGCAGCTGATTCCTTACTTCCCCTGTCCAGTTAGTTTTATTCTGGTTTGAATTTTGCTGGTTGTGTTTGAACTCTGAAAAGCTCAGGAGAAAGAGCAAGGAACCATTTGGTGGGAGAGAGGGAAGGAGAGCAAGATGAAAGTGATGGAGATGTCGAGTACTCTGGAGGTGAAGTCTGAACTGTAACAGTTCTTGCTGAAACTGCTCTCACAGAGGTAAAATGCACTGAAAATCTGCCAGGAGGAGGGGTTGTACAGGTATTTTTAGACTTCTTCAGCCAGCCAAGGTACATTTTGAGTGAAAGGAGGGAAATCTAGCATGGATGTGCTGAAGGGAAAGCTGAGGAGTGTGTAGCATGTATGCACACATTCATCTGAGGAAAAAAAGGGAAACGACTAAAATTTCCTTTCCACCATGCTGGGGAATGGAAGGGAGGCAGAAGTGAGGCTGCTGGTAAAACTACAGCTGAGAGAAAATGGGGACTTCAGTAGAAACTAGAATATAAAAGCAAATTTGCTTTTTTCTGTAGAAAAATGCGAGTTGAAATGGTCTGGAGTCAGTAGTGTCCAGATTGCATTTTTGCAAAACAATTATTTTCTAAATATATCTTATGCCTTGAGTGATTGCATGTGTGTCCACACAAGTTCTCACCCTCACTCTCTGCTGCCTCACTGAGCAGTTCCAGAATTGTGCAATACTTGTTCACCAGACCAGGACACAAATCACAGCATTCCTAAAATGACCAGATCAAAACTTAGACTAAAAGAAAAAAATCCAAGATTATATTGGAGAGAATTTAATTGAAGAGTGGTTTTATTAACTGAATGAAAGGCACTCAGATATTCATATCTTTTTAGAAGAAGTCAATATAGGTAAATGTTTAGGTGGTTCTTGTCTAAGTCTTTGACATTGCTATTTTAAATGTAGTGTTAAAGATTAATAAGTTCTATATGTGTTGATTCTGTTTTTATTTGAGTGCTAACACAGTGTAAGTAGGAAAATCTTCTAAGGAAATAAAGAAGAGCATTGAATGAATGTGTTTGAGTATTGTTGCACTGTCAGACTGGTGATTTTCACCAGGAGAGCTGTTTCAGAGCTGTGCAGGCTGCTGGAATTTGATGGAGTTACACTGAGCATCGTGCCCAGATTCAGAAATAAGTAAGGTGGGGGAAGCAACAGTGGGCCCTGGATTCTAAATTGGTGAAATCAAATGTCCAATGAATGACAAAATTGCCTCTCAGGAAAGAAAATGAAACCTGACAACCCACTGCTTAAATTCCTCTGCTGTTTCATTAAAGCTCTTTTTTTCACTAGTTTCACTGCCACGTAGGAATTGTTTAAATTCTGTTAAGTTGCTGTTCAGGTGGTCACTTAGTTTAAGCTGTTCTCTCTTTTTTATGTTTTATTAATTATTTATCACATCAAGGTTCACTTCTGGCCAGGCCCAGTCAGTTCATGTGTTGTGACCCTTTCCTTAAAAACTGGACAAGGAAAATTGCACAATAATGTCAAGCAATTACCACTAGAAATGAGTATAAAATTACTTGGATGTGCTTCCCTTTGCTGTTCAGTGGAGTTGGGACATGAAAACTGGTGACACAGACTTCAGAGGAAGGAGAGGAATGGGGAAAGCTTCTGCTGGTTTCACTGGAATTCAGTGTTCTGTGTTGCTTCTGGCACATTCTGCAGCTGATGTGATTAATTCCTTCTAATTAGGAATCTTGATTTTGTAAATGTTGACCTGTTCAGAAAGAGGGAAAGGGGGGGGGGAGGGTATTTTGTGAAGCAGACAAAAACACAGCACTGAAATTTCAGAATAATTGTGATGTGTGAGACAATTGTTATTGTTGTTGTTATTTGGCTCTAATAGAAAAAAAAAAAAAAGTGAAATCAGAAAGTGCTTCAGATTAATCAGTGCTTCATGATGTGACTAGATGGTGCTTGACACATCAAGTGCTCTGTCACTTCTTCCTGGGATTGGAAAAAACACCAAACTGAGTGTGGTTTTGATTAAACAGTTATTTTCAGTGCTGAATTCTTTTCTCTAAGTGGGGGGAGGGTGGGGGAAAAGCCCAAAAACTTCTTTAAAGTATTGAGTTCACTTTTAAACCTTCTACTCACAGAGCAGCTGCTTGTCCAAGTGTGACTCTAATACTGGTAATCAATGGTCCATTCTGTCTCTGAAGTTTCAATACAACATTTTTTTCAATAATAACTTGTATTTACTGAAACTGTGGCATGTTTGTTTCCCTTCAAATGCAGCAGCTATTCAGCACAGCAGCAGATGCATTGTAAGATGTGATATCTGTGACAATGGGTATATCAGCAGCTCGGTGCTGAGCCAGATGTGTCACTGGGAGCACTAAAAAATTCAGCTTCATGAACTCCTTTGTGATTTTTTTCCTGCCTCCTCAGCAGCAGGCAGCTCCCCAACACCTTCCAGCCGCTTTTTTTTTTTTTTCTTTAGAGTGCTGGGAGAGAGAATTGTAGTTTGTTTCCTTCGGGATAAATTCAAATCTTAATTTCTGTTTTTTCAGTTAGCAACTTGACTCAATTTTTTTATTTTCTGGACATAAGTTTTTTCTTCTGGGTAAGTTTTTTAGCTGACTTTGGTGTGTTTGTGGATACAGATTTCATTCATTCAGCCTTGAAGGGGGAGTCCAGATAGAGAAAGGTGAGAAAAGCAAGATAGAAACTCTTTTTTCCCTTGGCTTTCAGTGGTGGTGGGTGAGGGAGCCCTGACAAGTCTGTGGGCACTCTGCCATTTCACTCCCAGCCCACTTCCACTGGAGTCATCCTTGCTTTTGTTTCACAGCGAGATCCAGATCAGGCAGATGGCTCCAGTTAATGAGATGAAGCATGAATGAGGAAAAGGGTTTTTATACTTGCTGGGTTAGAGGAGAAGCTCTTCATCCTCACTCAACAGGGAAGAAGACACAATACGGAGGAGGATTTTTCTGGGGGTAGCAGCTGCTCCCTCTGCTTTTCCTGTCACTGAATTTCCACCAAAAAAAAAAAAAAAAAAAAAAAAAGCTGGGGTTCCTTCTCCCTCCAAAAGCTGAGGTTCCTTCTCCCCAGGTGATGCTGGGAAGCTGTGTAGATGCCCTGTGGTCGTGTCTCCAATACTCTCCTCTGCTTCAGGCATCTCTGTTTATAACACAGCACAGAGAAAAGGTTCTTCTCTGTGTCCCACATGAAAATGGCCCAGCAAAATGCAGAAAACAGCTTGTGGGGAGCTGTTCTTGAGGTCAGAGCAGCATCTGAGTCACGCTGGGGACCTCGAGGAGCAGCAGGAGTGTGGGCTCTGTGATGAGAACATCATTAGTGACAGGCTGTCTGAGGAGACGTGGAGATCACTCTCCAGTGTGGAGGAAGATAGTTGAGATTGATGTAAAACCATTGTACATTTTTTTCCCCCCCCTGCTTAATCTTTGCTGATCAGAGCAAGACAATTCCATGTGTTTGGTTCTGTTGGTCACCATCAAGATGTGGTGTGGAAGGTGTGTTTAAAAAAACAAGATCTCCTCTCCATACCTGTGTTTGGTTCCTCTCTTTGCCCACTCCTTCTGAACTTCTTTGCCTCTCAAAAAGTCTTCTCTATTAAGAGACAGCTTGAGAGTTTGTCAGATCACTCAAAGTGTCAGATAATAGCTGTACTACTGTTTTTAAAGAACTTGTCATGGTCTAGAGCAAGCTTTGTGCCAAAGAAACTAATAGGATAAATCTGTTATTTTGGTCAGCTTCTTTTCTGAAGGGAAATAACTCCTTATCTTTGAATACAGACAGTTCTGAAAAAAAGCAAAATAGTGTGGCCTGTCACTTGGTGCTCATTGAGGCCACACATGGCCATAGACTGTCAAGTGAGGAGCAAATGCTGGAAATTGTTGTTCCAAACTAAAAATCATGCAGCTAAAGGAAAAGATAGGATTTATCATTCCATCTGTATATAGCGTGGAAAAAATAAAACCCATGAATTTAAAATAAAAAAAAAAAAACAAACCACACCTGATTTCAATGGCTGGGGACAAATCAGTTCCTGGGTTGTCTTAGGGATACAATAGGGAAATTTTGGCATTCTAGGAACAGCTTTGTTCTGTTACCAACATCAGGAGCTCGTGGAAAGCCTTTAACAAATGCAGTCATCCGTCATCTCTTTCAAAGGCTGTTATGACCCATTTCCCTTCCTGTGCCAGGGCAGTAGGAAACGAAGCAGGACACTGGGAAGAAATTTCCCAGAGCAGGCTCGTTTTTAAGGAACATTTTCCTGTTCATGAACATTTTTGCTTTCCCAGCAGACTCTTGCACTTCTTTCTGCTTGTTTTTCCTGTTCTCATCACTCTTACTACTGTTTTGATTTTTGTGCTGCTATATCCAGGGTTCCTCTTCAGAAATTTCCTTGCTTCTCCCTTTTTTTTTTTTTTTTTTTAATTTTATTTTATTTAAGAATATCTGTGAGAAGAATTAGGTAAACAGCAGTGCAAGTCCTTTAGCAACTTTGGTTTTGGGTTCCCATGAAGTCAGTTCCACTAACAGGATATTAACGTACAGAATTATATTTTTTTTTCTATTCTTATTGCTGTTACCCTGAGGAAAACTTGGATTCTTCTCAACTTCTCTCTGAGTGTTTTTCTAGAAATCAGGTACTTTTTACTTGTGCCAAGTTTTTGATAGTTCATGGCAGTTGCTGCTCTCTAGTTGCTCCTTCAGCTTCTCAGGATTTTGGGCAAACTTCAGTAAAAATTTCTGCTGAGCAGCACTAAAAAATGAACACTAAAAATAATACGGAATTATTTCTGTTTGTCAGTGATGTGTCAACACTGGTAGACTTGAAAACAAATAAGCAGGAGGCTTCTTCAGCTGGAAGAGGCTGTTCTAGTGTTGAAAAACAGCCCTTTCAACAGTTCCTCTGCTGGAGATCAGAGCCTGTGTTGTCCAAATATTAAAGAATAAAATCATCTACCCAAACAAAATCTATGCTAGAAGGATCAACTTCCTTTTTTAATGTGCTGTTTCCATCAGAAAGCAAAGTTGGTTTTGAAATATTAGAAAAGATTAGAAAACAGAGTTCCAGCTTCAAGAGTCTCTTACATTTTTCAGTGAGAGTTGCACATTTGAGCCAGGCTTTGTCCATTTTGGAGCTGTCCTTGTTTCTGGATGTCCAAGGAGGAGGAGGAAAGATCAGGTTGGCCAAGAATTTCCTGCCCTCTCCCAAGTGCAGTGCAAAAATGAGACCATGGGAGCAGCACTGGTACTGCTGGATGAAGAAAGTTGGATTCCTTGGGTTAGTTTAACATCATCCCGTCCTTCTCAGACATTTTGCTGTTGTTTAAATGAAAATACTGGTGTTTTTTCAAGTCATTTGTGTCAAATGAAGTTGAGTTCAAGGAATGGGGTTCTGCCCTGCTGCCAGGCTCTGGCTCAGCCTCTTGCTGCTGCAGTGAAAATGGACAAATATACCCATTAGTAGATCTTAAAGCTGAAAAAGTTTCAGTAAATACAGGTACTTTCTTATTGCCATCTCTTATTAATCATAGCATGGGTTTTATCAGTCCAGTCTCCTAAAAATCATAAATGCCAGTATACTAACAGATCATTTCAGCAACTAAAATACAAAATCCTGTTTTTATTTTTAATTTTTTTTTTTTACCCTGGTTTCTTGAATACTTTGAACTTTTGGTTTAAAATGTTTGAGTGCTACATTTACTGCTCCAGACCTTTGTTCTACCCTTTAAAAGCCATTACCCTTACAGTGATTTTTTTTTTTCTTTTTCCCCAGGGTGACCAGATGCAGGTCATGCCTATACCAAGTGTATGTATTTTTATCCCTTTTTCTTTTATTAATTCTCATGACTTTTGCTTTGGTTCATTTTATGTTGCAGTCTAACAGGTCTGTTTTGTGTTGCATGTTAACAAAAGGATTTTATGTTCTGTCTGTGATGTTGTATCCCCAGAGGTGAATTGAGCTGCATGTCTTCTACAGGGACTGAAAGAAGAGTTTGGGTTTTATCTGGGTTTCATCTGAATTTTTGGCATTTTGAAAACACACAAAGTAGTCTGAAAGTTACTTATTTTAATAGAGGCAAAAGGTGACTCATCATCACTGTGTGAGAGACAATTACAAAAACCTTTTCCTCTCATTTCCCCCTACATCCCAGCTGAAAAGAAGAGCTGGAAAGTGTGTAATTTATTTGAAATAAGTCACGTTAAGAAAGCAGAGCACACTGACTATTGCTCATTCCTGCACTTGTTTGAGATGATGCTCTTGGTATCAGCTGCTGCTTTATGGGCCTTAATATTTCTGTTTATCTTCCCTGGATTAAACTTGGAATGCTGTTTGGCATCTGAATTATTTTTCAAAGCTAAATAAAAGGAATTAAAAAAACCAAGACCTTCAAACTGAAGCTTTTAATTTAATTAGTTTTGACCTTTTTTGGTCAAAAAGCTGCTCTCTTTTTTTTTTTTTTTTTTTTTTTACAAGGATGAAGTCTTAGGCTTTGTAAAGCTGAAAATACTTAGGTTTTTTTTTGTTGAGCTGTTTACAACACTTCATCATTGCAGAGTTTCCCAGAAAACAGCAGTGCTGATGTGTGGAGATAATGACCCAACCCTCTTGTTTGAGATATTTGGTAGCCTTTAAAGACCTGGATATTCCCCAAGATGCCATTCCTTTTTCTTCTTTCCCTTCTTTCTCACGTAGCCCAGCATTCCAAAGCTTCCTGTGAGAAGCCCCCTGTTTGTTCTGCAGAACAGGAGATCCCTGTGACTGTGCACATCTTCCCTCTCCCAACAGCTTCTCTTGGATTTGAGAGCTGTTGGAAATTCCTCTTTATTGCTTCCCTGCTCTTCCTGATATGGCTCATGCATGGTGGATATGTAGACAGGCATGGACATGCATGTGGTTGGTATTCCTGCAAGTCTAGGAATAGAGAACCTCAAATGTAAATCAGAAAATACTGATTTCCAAACTACTTTTCTTTTTTACATCCCTGCCAAATTCTGTTAGGTGACTGTACTTGCTCCACTAGGAATAATTTGAACATGAAACATGTTCTGGCTGTGCTCTGACCTGGAATAAAAACCTTTCCCAAGAGTGACTGTAGGTACTAACTGAATAAGAATTCAAACAGAACAGAATTTTGGAAGGATAAATGAGTAGAGCTTTGACAGGTACAGAAATTAAGTCAGGTGCTTTGTTAGGACACCGTCTCTGCAATGTTAAAGCAGTGCTCTGTTAGATTTGAGGCAGTGGAAGGAGAAGGAATGACTCAAGAAGGGATTTTTTTTTCTTCTTTTTTATTTTTTTAAGCTTAGCTGCAATTTTACAGACACACAGCACTGACAAGGCAGTAAAACTAACTTATCCCTGCAGTCATGACGTGGAGCTCTGAGGCAGCAGGTGACTTTAAACACTCCTTCCCCTTCCCCAGTGCCATCTGATGCTTCTTCTTGCAGCAGGACACGGGAGTGTTGTGAGACAACTGAAGCCCTTGGGCACTGGTGTGACATTTACCCCCCAGTATCAAAGTGCTGCTGGCTCTCAGGAACCAGCCAGCAGCACTGTGTCATCATCTAAATAAAGGCACAAGGGGAGCTGCACATGGAGGAAGTGCTAGGAAGGAAAATGGCTGGGTTATGGTAGGAAAAACACCTGAAATTCAAGTGTTGCTCTGCCAGTCGTAGGAGGGGTGTTGATCCTGAGCACTGGAGCCCAGAGGTTTGCTCCAAGGAGGACTCTTAATTTTGCGTTTCAGACCCATTAAGGCAGGAATTCTGGATTCTCTGCTACCTAGGGATGAGAACTGGGCTGTGTGAACTCCAGTGTGTTGTACAAACTAGGAGAAAAATCATCTAAACAGACACAGAGCTTGGGCACAATGAAGTGGACGTTCACTTTTTACAGGACTCCTTGCAGATGTCATCAGTTCAAGTGTTTAGAGATTTCCTGAGTGACTCTTAAAAATTGAGCTCTGCCCACTCTCCACTTTCAAATTGAAGCCTCCAGTCAAAATATGAGGATTTCTGGGGCTTTATTGTGCTTTTTATCATGTATTGAACCTGGCCGTGTGCTGAGGTCACCTGTTTGAAAGCTTCCATTGCTTTATGTGCGTTTTGCATTGTTTTTATTTGCATTTATGTGTGCAGTTCAGTGAAGTGGATCTTCTGCTCAATCAGATTTGTCCTGTATTAATTGCACTGAATTTAAAAGCTTGACTTAATGTGGATTTTTGCTTGGTTATTGGTAAAGATGACTGCTAAGCAAGAGATAGTCCAGCTTCAAGTTACGTTCTTCAGAAAACAGAAACAGCATTACTTTGGGCTTTTTTTTAAATATGGACTTTACCGTGTTTGTAGCTCATATTTTGAAGCTGTTTCCAGATAAGGCATAGGTTAAACAGCAGCATAATAGATTATTTCCTTAATACTGCAAAATTAATTATTTTTAGGGCTGAAATAAACACAAAATTTTAAAAAAGGGAAGCCCAAAACATTCCCAGCTGACACATTTTGATAGACCTGATTAAAAATCTGTTAAATAAAAATCTATTAAATATAGCTCAGGATGCTTGTGTTTTCATGGATTTTATTCAGCTTTGTTTGTAAAGGAGTATGGTAGAGAAATCATAAAATCATACAGTGGTTTGGGTTGGAAAGAATTTTAAAAGATTCTCATTCTAACCCCCAAATCAAAGTAGACCCAGAGCAGCTTCACTATTTTATAATCTTTTGAACAAAGAGGTAAATGGAAATACAGAGCCATGCTCCTGCAACATCTTAAATGAGATGTTGTCAAACTCCTCTTAAACAACTCTTAAATGAGTTACACTTCTTTTGTTCAGCTTAAAATCCCACTGTTAACAAGTGGTATCAAAAATTATCCCTCAGAATCCCTGCAGAAGTTAAATCTCAGCACAGGGATATTGGGGTTTTTCCCACTTGTCCTCACCTACATTAGATAAATCCTTGTTAGAACTTTTTCTAGAAGAAATTTTGGGCACTGCCTGTTCCACAAGAGGAGCTGGCAGCTGTGCTTTAAGTAGGAATAATTTATCTTCTGTAAGAGTATTTCTGCTCATAGCTGCAGGGAGAAGCTGCTAGCCCTGCAGAGTGCAGCCCAAAGTGTGAGCTGAGGAGGACACAAACACTGAATTAACGTGCTGCACTCTGCCTTGAACACACTGCCAGTACAGAGAGGAGAAATTAAAAAAAAAAAAAAGCTCATTAATTCTGATACCTGTGGGAAATACAGGCCTGCAGGGAGGAAAGCTGATGATTGTTCTGTACAGTGAATTTCTGCAAGGTTTGTGTTGACCAGCTGTTTATGCTTCAACCAAAAGTCCTGTTCTCTTGCCGCCACCATCCCCTATTTTTTTTTTTTTTTTCCTTAGGGAATTTACTATTTCCACGGGACTGAAGCAGTGCAGCAGTCGTTTCACTACAAGGTCTGGCTGGAGTGCATAAATCCCATAAAACAGTGACTAGTTTAACTTGTGTACAATTTGTGTCTTGTTGGATTTGAAGTGCAAACCAGTGAGATAACCAACCACCTGTAATTTTTCTGCTGAGTTTTGTGGAAGCCTGCAGCCTTTTGGGGGAGTGTTGCATAGTAAATACAAGTTGCTGTTAGCCACAATTAAATATTCTTAATCCTCTCAGATGTCTTTAAACTGATGTGGGTATAAAAAAAAAAAAAAGACATTCTCAAACTTCCATAACTATTCACTGTGCTGGAAATCTGGTGTTTAGAACTCTGCTTGGGTTTGTCTGCGTTAGTGAGAAAATTAAAACACAACGTTGAACAATGCTTGTTTCTGCCTAAAAGCTTTTTTGCTACCCTTGACAGGTGGAAATTGCTTTAGATCAGAAAGCTGGAACAGCAAAACAAATGGGCTGATAACTTTGCATACAATTCCTTTCAAGTTCCTAAAAGCCTCAGAGATGCCTCCCTTGCTCCCAAGTCCTACAGCAGCTATTTAGCAGCCTCACAACTTATAGTGACTTCAGCTTCAGAATCATTTCCTTACCCCTCTTATCAGAGGGTGAATGTTTTCGCAGCTGAGGGCAACAGAATTGCAATTTGTGAAATGGAAAATTCATTTCTTCTCATCTTCAAACGTGTGAACTTAAGGAGACGAGATCAGGTTGAACTCAAGATGCCAAAGCTGGTGGGAGAGTTGGTGGTGCCCTTGTTGGATCGAGTTAGGTCAGAGATTGCACATGATCTCCTAAAGCAGTGCTGAAAAGGGAGAGGAGCTCCAGCAATAGCCAGAATCTCTGTGTGGGTACCACAGGTAAATTGTGCCTCTCCCAGCCACTGCTTTTGAGAAAACAGAGGTGCAGCTGGGTAAAAAAAAACAACACCAGGTCAGTGTGCATTCAGGGAATTTGGGCTCTCTGAGATGAAAGTTCCTGCTTTCTGTAGTCCTTGGTGTGTGTCCATCCTATTCTTGATGACAAATGCAACAATTTCCAGCTAAAAAAATACAGATATCTGTGGTAAGACAGTGCTAGTATTGTTCATATGTGCATTTTCATATGGAAGGATATATATTTCAGTATGTTTTCCATAGATACAGATATTTTCAGTTTGATAAGAAATTCACATAGAAGGAATTTCTGGCTTTGAACTGCTTGTGCAGATTAATGGAGTCAGAAATTCAAAGGAGATAAGAGTTTTGAGTACAGTAATAAACTGAACTATTATTATTTTTTAAATAAGTACATTTAAGGTTTCCTGGGATGTTCCTACCTTTTTTTTCATCTTCAAAGACAAGAAGTATTAGAACAAGGGTTCTGAAGATGATTGTTTTTAAATAGGTTGGATTTTTCTTTCAGCAAGCTTTTAGTTCATTTAGGTTGCAAGTTTGGATCCTTCTTAATATTAAAAAACTGAGGTGGGATGCTAAATACCTTTTAGGCTTTGAGTAGGAGGGAGAAACCAAAACTCTTCGGGTCTGGTCCTAGCTGCCAACAAGCAGAGGTGGGACTGTCCATAACCTGGCCATGATGTTGGATAAATTTCAGCCTGGTTGGAGCCTTTGCAGGCATTAGGCAGAAGCTAATGCCTAAATTCTGGTTTTAGTCTGAAGGTGATTGTCAGATGTGTGCTCAGAGGAAATAAACTGAGACAAGTGGTTTGTAGGCAGCTTCCACTTGGGTGGCTGAGAGATTTGTTGTCAATGTTAATTGCAAGGAACTACATCAACACTCTTAAAAATCCCCCAAGAACTCCTGCTTTAGCTAAAACCACTTAATTTAAGTCCAGAATCTGATTTGTTAGGTGCTTCATTTAAAGAGTTTATTAGGCATTAGTTCATTATGGCCAGTATCTATCAAGGTGACACTTGAATTGAGGCAGTGGCTGGTAATCTATTGTGGCTCTGGAGGGTGTCCAGAGGTTCCTGTGTCACCTGTGTCACCTCTGCCTGCACAGGGCTGCCTCAGATCTCTGCCAGCCCCTCTGCAAAGGGCCACAGAAAAGAACAAACCCGTGAGAAATGATGAATCCTCACCAGAGCAACAGTGAACAGATAAAAAGATAGGAAAAGAATGGAGTTACGGTTGTGTATCCAAGTGTAAATTAATTTAATTTCCTCTCAGTCTTATACTTCTCCCTACTCATGCTTTTCTATAAAGCTAATCCTTTTCCTTCATCAAAAAAAAAGCCCCAAGTGGCAGCAGTGTTTCAGCTGCAAATGGAAGTGTTCTCTCCCATTTCTGTGATTTCAGAAAGTATCCAGTACCAAAGTCTAAAGCAACATATTTTTATTGCAAACTGGGGTGTTGGAAGTGGGAAATGATCCAAAGAATATGAGATTATCTTCATTGCTTTCAGAAAAATTGTCAATTCATGGGATTGGTGCCATTTTTAGTCAGGGCAGTGTGCTGTAGAAGAGCCCAGTTGGGTTTTTCACTGCAGTTTTAATACCTTGACTGGGAACATAATTCACATGGAAGTTGATCACCACCCTCCTAAGTGGTAAAAACAAGAGTTGAAGACATGTCCTGGAAGATAAAATTAGTAATGCTGTCTTCCATCAGGATAGATTCCTCAATTCCAGCATTTTCCATGGCAAACAGAAATAATGATTTGGGTAAATGTCCGTCAGCCTGATATGGCTGCAAATGGCATTGGCTGGAAATAGGATAACAAAAGCAGCCAAAACCAGGCATTGGGAAAAAACAGCCACTGGAAAAAGATGTTGTACCAAATATCCTGGTTTTATGGTTGTTTTTTTTTTTTTTTAGATAATAGTGGTGTTCTACCATTTTAATTTCCAGTGCTTTGGAGGTCATTCTAAACAAATCTCAAATTTAAAAAAGAAAAGTCTGTATGGGTATTGCAATTGCATGTGCCATTAATATCCATACATGAACTTGGGATGAGCCCAGAAGAGCATTTGGTTCCAAGTCATGTATTCCAGCTCCCAGGAATTACTAGAATAGTAATGTTGACAGGAGGGTCATCCTTCCATAGAGGTTTTACTCTTTTTGTTGTCTTCCTCTTTTTTTATTTTATTTATAGCCACCAGCTAAATACCTCCTGCCAGAACTGACAGCATCAGACTATGGGAAGAAGTGTGTGGTCATTGATTTAGATGAAACTTTAGTGCACAGTTCATTTAAGGTAAGTTAATTCAAAAGGGATCTCTTGCAGCTTGAATCTGTCAGTGAATGCTGCAGGAACTGTTAAGCCTCTTAACACTTGAACTCCTCTTACATCTTCTGCCTGGGAGTCCTCCTTGCCTCTGCTGTGATTATTCATCCTAATTTAGCTCTCAGGGGAGTAACAACAGAGATTGCTTTTTAAAATTTATTTTTATTTTATTTTGTTTTGGTTTGATTTGGTTTGGTTTGTTTTATTTTATTTTATTTTAGTGAGAAAATCACACTGACTGCAACAAGGCCTAGAGTAGGTATTGACTTCATGGCTTTAAGCATTCCACCAAAGACCTGTGTTTTGGACAGGTCCAAAATTTGTTGCTTTGAAGACAGGGTTTTGTTTTTGCAGTTGAAATGATGCCATAGTTAGTGTGGGGGAATGGAGAACCAGCACAGCACTATGCTGGGTTAGATGTACCTTAAACCTGGAGATTTTGGGCACCAGTGGTGGAGGATGATGTTCTCCAGGTCAGGTTTCTGTCCTGAACACAGTAATTGTTTGTAGGTGTTTAGTTTTCAGAGCAGGAAAGGAAATACCATGTAGGTGTTGCTGGTGAGTCATCTCTAAGAAGCAACTTCTGTAACCCTTCAGAGTTCAGCAGGTGCTGACTGTACTGGTGTTTTTTCTGTTATTTAAGGCTGAAATTAGGAGACTTTAGAAATACAAAGAGTCTAAATTGGCTTGGGCTGCTGAGAGCATTTATGATTAGTAATCTAATACTGATAAAACATCTGCTGGTTTTATACATTGACTGGAGAATTTGTAAGAATTAATCATGTTACCTTACTGCTACCAAACCAGATTAACCACCCTTAGTCTTCTAGATACTTGCACTCCATTTTTCACTGCAAGCATCAGCTCCATTCTTTTAGTCCTTCACTTGTTTGGTTGCCAGTATTTAAAATGCAAACTTGTAATTCGTGTTGTGGTTTGAATTTGGCAGCACCCACTTTTATTGAATTCAAGAAAACCTTATATGGAAATATTAGAACAAATATTCCTGTGCCTCAAACTGAAATGAAGAATTATTTTTTTTTCTCTGTCTTTATTGTGCCTTTATGGTATAAAACAATTTATGGGGGTGTACAGGAACCTCCCAGCCTCAGTGCCATGTTTGTCTTCTGTACCCAGACTAAGCTTGCACTGGAGAACTTTTTAGGGAAATAAAAACCACTTTGGGATTGGGAAGGGAGGAGCCATGCCCTCCTATTTAAACAAGGGTCAAAAATAAGAAGGGAAAGCTGAATTTAAAAGTCCAATTTTGTGTAATGAAGCATTAGGATTATTGTTACCTGAAAGGTAAAAATCCAGGTTTGCTTTCTGAGTGCTGTGGATGATTTTGTACTGTGATTTTTTTCTGGTTTTGAAACAAAATGAGACTTGGTTTACGTAGTTATTAATTTTTATTTTTTTTTTTAACCATTGTAAAGAAATGCATATTTAATGGTTGACACAGTTGCAAATCTCCCTTGTAGGACTGAGGTTTGCAGAGTGTTTCTTAGCAGGCTCCTTTTAATCCTCCCATTCATTCAAATGATATTTAATGGGTATTTAAATGACATCGAGTAGATATTTAAGAAAAAACCAAAATATTTTTCTGCTTGATGATGAGCACTGAATAATGTTTTGTATGAAGGAAAGAAAGCTGGTCCTTTTTTTATGTGAGGGGAGTAGAGTTGGGCAGATGTTGGCGTTTGTGCAGTATTTGAGGGTTACAATGGTGTTATTTCAATATGAAACCCTGTGATTGGGGATGTGTAAGAGAAAACCAAGTGCTGGAGGAAATGAATGTAGTTGTTCAGTGGCTGGCACTGTCCAGTGGTGCTGTTTGAGTTTTGTTTCATGAAGGGAAATTCTTCAGCTGAATTAAGACCACTAATTGTCATCAAAAATAATGATTTATTCCAGCAGAGCAGGGGTTTGAACACCTGTGAGCACCCTGCTCTGCCTGGATAGTCAAGTTACTTCTGTACTTTTTTAGTTTGTAGGGATTTGGGGGGAATTTTCTTCCATTAAAACATGTCTGCTCTAACCAGGTAGGTCCCCACTTAAAAGCTGGAAAAGCATACATAAATTTGTGAGTTTTAGTACAAAAGGCTTTATTTAAAACACCTGATACTTAAGAATTTGTAATTCTGTTATGAAATAGCTTCATATTTCAAATGCAGATTACGTGTGGTTTTTTTTGACACAACCAGAGAGGCAGAATATTTAAAGTGCTCTTTATGAAAGCAGCAACATCTGAGGGAGGGTAATTCTCATCTTTTTATGCCCCTGCATATTTGTGAAGCTTTAAGGAGGTACTAGTCTTTCATGTTAGGAGCATATTAAAGGAATAAAGTTTGGGGTTCTTTGGCAAGAGTAAAAAAGGAATAGATAGACAGGATAGTTATCATTCCCATCATAAAACAATAATAGAAGCAAAAGAATAATAAATTATTAAATCAAGGAGATGTAAACACGGTTTTGTATAAAATGTATTAAACCACATGCAAGCCTGGAATGTAGCCCTATTCAAAACTGGCAGTGAAAAAACTTCAGAACATTTAAAATGCTGAAAGTTTTGGGTTTTTTTTTTTAAATAGAAGTGGTTCTAACTGAGTTTAAGATTTTTCAGTGGAGGTGCATTCCCTCCTTCCAGGCTCTGTCTCTGTGATTCCCACTGGAGGCACAGACGTGCCACAAACCCTTCTCCTCTTTTCTCCTCTTTTCTCCTCTTTTCTCCTCTTTTCTCCTCTTTTCTCCTCTTTTCTCCTCTTTTCTCCTCTTTTCTCCTCTTTTCTCCTCTTTTCTCCTCTTTTCTCCTCTTTTCCCTTCCTGAGGGGCACAGAACTCCAGTTCCATGCTCCTTTCCATACCACCACCAAGAAAGCAACATAATACCTGAAGTATAAGTGGGAGAAGCAAAAATGTAGTTGGGAGTAGTTTGGTTACAAAGTGTGGGGGTGAGGTTTTTTTTTTTGTTAGGAAAAAAACAAGTTTCTCACACCGAATGTGGTTTTCTCTGGCTGATGTTACTCCTGTTAGGATTAAATTCTGTAAAAGCTGTAGTTTTATCGGTGGACTTCAAAACCTCAGCAGCTTGCAGTGACCTATTCTTTTGCTGCTGCAGAGTCTTTCTCTTGCTGAAGGAAGTCATGCATATCTAAATCCTTCAAGTGTGTGCAAGCCTCTTCAAAGTCTGCAGGGAGCTGGCACCCACTGGAAAACTGGTGGCTGAGGCTTCTTTATAATTCAGTTGTGTTTCTTTTTAAGGTGAAGCTTCTGTGTAGCTGTTCTGTGGCTGTTGGAGCTGCAGAGGATCTTCTCTATCTGAGAGGCTTCGTGCAGGGGACAGATGGGAGTCTTCTCTCTGTCTTTTCCCAGAGCAGAAAGGGAGAATTGCTCAGTGTCAGATCAGAAAAATCTAGATTGATCTGTGTGTATTCGAGGAATTCTTCAGATCACACCAGCACAGGGGTCAGCAAGAGGATGGAATCCTCCATCAGCAGCTGCTCTGGAGGTCTGGGTGCCAATCCTGGCTGGTCAGGCTGAGAGGATTCCATGTAACCTCTCCTGTGCCCTCAGACCCAGCACTTGCAGGTGTCAGATCAAACCATCTTCCTTCACTTCTTTGCTCCTGAGAAAGGGTGTTTCCCTCCACAGAAATTCTTGTGGTCATTTTGCTCTCCTGGCAGGAAGGTTGTTTGACAGTGGAATTAGAATCTGGTTTATCCAGGGAGTGGGATCAAAGTGCTGCTGGCAGGTTAATACTTCAGGATCCTCTTTTCCCACCATTTTTTTTTTTCACAGAGCACCTGTTCAGACTCCCCAGGTTGTGATCTGCTTCTTAAGTCACTTTACCTCAGCTGCTTCTCTGCTTTCTTGGCACACCTTTGCCCCCCCTGAATGAGTATAAAGTCTGTTTCCAGTCCCACAGATACTTCAGGGGCATCTTCTTGGTGGTTCCTGAGATGAGCCTGTTGACTGCTCCAGGTGGGAATGTCTGTACAAATCTCGCAGAGCTGAGAGAGGATGTTTTCCAGCCTTGGCTTGGTAATACCAGTTACAGACTGGGCAGTATATCCATGAAAGATGCTGGCTGCTAATCAGTCATGTTACACATGTATTTGGCAGCTCTGTCTCAGCCATTTCCAGCCTGCAGGTGATGGAATGAGCTCCAGGCTTCAGCCAGGTATCTTTACATGGCTGGTTTTTTAGAATGGACACAGTGTATGTGCTGCACCTAAGCTGGTGTCCCCTTGAACCAGCAAACATTGGCAGCAGCCTGTTCCCAGCTACCCCTGCTGTCTAGCCAGGATTAGATTATATGCTCCTGAACTGTCTGCAAGGCCCTTTTCCTGCTTTCCAAGGCAATCTTTACTTGAGCAGCAGTTTTTCACAGTAAGTCTTGAGAATTAAGTTGTGTTTGACAGGCTGGAAAAACGGATTCAAGGACTTGGGCAGATTGTGCCTGCTCTTCCCTTTGGAGTTGAAATGCAATTTTACATGATCAGGTTGATTGGTATTGGCATGTTTAGAATACTTTAAGCTATACAACGTAAGTCTTGTTGCAGCTGCTGATTCAAATATGACCAATACCATTAGGTATTACTTTTACCACTGTCTTTATTTTTGCTTCAGTCACCAGTTGATGACCTCGAGTAGAATGTGTGCAGTCCACAGTTGATTTTCTTGATGGTCATTTATCCAAGAAGAGTTTCTCCAAAGAGATGTTTTCCTGATGAACACACTCAGTGGAAATGGGGGTTTATTCAAGCAGTGAAGTGTGCTAGATTTTATGAAGCATAAAAATAGGAGAGAAGAGGGAAGTGCAGCATCTGGAATTAAAACTGTGAGCTGCTGACTTGTGTAAGAGCACACACAGAGTGGATATGTGTAGTCAATAATGATTATTAACTTGTTCCTCAGAAGTAGATACTCCTCCCTTTTATGCCTCTGAAATTTTTCCCTGTAACAATCTTATTTTTAATGCTGATTATTTCCTTGTCATTCTTTCCAGCCAATTAGCAATGCTGATTTCATTGTTCCTGTTGAAATTGATGGAACCATACATCAGGTAAGAGCTGTTTTTCTCCTTCAGCATTTTGTTCTGAATCCCAGAATGTTCTCTTCCTCCATTCGCTGCTCTATATCCAATAATTTCTCCTTTTGCAAAGTATGGAAGCTGTGTATTCTGGAATGCAGACAGGCATCCTGGTGTGGTCAGGTGAAGTTTCTCTCTCAGGACTTCAATAGTTGACTCTTTGTCAATTCTGAAACATTCTCAAAGAGGAAATTATGTAAGGGTGGGGTTTCAAACATTGCTGGGCCCAGAAGAAGCTGCTTGAACACTCCATTTTTTATTCCCTCCAACGCAAAGAGGACATAGGTTGGCTTTAATAGCTGCTGATAGCTCATATGCTAAAGGTCTTTTATATTTTATAAAATTATAAGGGAAGAATAGACATTTATTCAGTTTTTGTGGCAACCTGTGTTCAATTTCTGACCCCTTTTATTCCTGTACATAATTCAAGTTCCTCTGATAGGAGTTACATACTTCAGCATATTTGAAAGGTCTGGACAAAATCATGAGACTGATTTCTGTGTCTTATTCTTTAAGAACATCACTTCAGGCTCTAAGAAATGGTTTTGAGTAAATGCCTAGCACCTATAATTTGAAAATCAGTCCTCTCCTCAATGTATCTTGGATTGGTGTCTTTAATCAGTAACCATGTCTGAAGGGTTGAATAAAATAAATTACAGTGCTGTTACTTTCCCTCTTCAGGCAGACATTGAAGTTTTTGCTGGAGATGAATTAAACAGGTTAAGTGAAGTTGAGCCTTTCTGATACATAAACTCTGTAAATTGTTTGAAGCATCTTGTGTTGGGTGTTGGATGTTACAATTAGGGAGGAGCAAACCTTCCCTAGATGTGATTTAACAGAAATTTTAAGTACTTTTAATTTCTGACATGTTGTTTGTGTATTATCTTTATGAAATATTTCTACTTGGACAAAAAGGTTTGTGTGTTTTGATCTTGTCCTAATTGGTGGATCATAAAGTTAGTTCAGAGTTTTGTCTGATTTCCTGTGATGGAAACTCTCCATGTATTTGTCACTTTTAAAATGATGACTGAATATCAGTCAGTCGATTGAAACATGCTTTTAAAGTAATAGTTGTTTTGGCAGTTTTTACATTGGGACTGTTTTATGTTGAAAAAAATCAGTATCTAGGGTACTTCCCCCTGTAATGTTCACCAGAGCTGGTGCTTATAACATTTAAGTGATGTTTTGGGAAATTTGTGATTTTCAGTCCTGATTTGATGTGGGCTTTAGTTGTGTTTGGTGCTGTAGAACAGACAAATTCTCTCTCCTGAAACTTTGCAGAATGCTTTTGAAAGTGAATTTTTTAATGGCTCAGAGTTGGGATCACTTCTCTTGTCAGGATGACAGATTTACATTTTGAAACAAAGCCCAATAAAAGGCTTGGGCTTCCCAGTCAGACTTTTCAAAAGCCTGTTGCTTTTCCATTCCCTGCTGCAAACTCTCAGATTCTTCACCAAAAATGATGCACTTTGGCACCTGAGATGACTCCATGTGGGGCAAAAGAGAAAACACCAACCAAAAAACCCCTCCAAACAAACAAAATCCCCACTACTGGGTACAAAGGGAGTGGATTTGTGCATCTGCTTCTCCTGTGGTCAAGTGAAATTAGTCTCTGTGCTTTGCTGGAAACTCCCTGCATGATTTTCAAGGAAATTGCTTCACTCTTTGTATTTTAAGTTCTTAACCTCTAGAATAGGTAAATACCTCAGACACATTTGGATGGTAAAAATTAAAGTAATTGTAAGGAATTTGTGATTCTTGAAGGTAATTTGTGGGGCACACAGAATAGGCAAAGCCTGTGTGTTTAGTACCTCTTGTACTATTGCTGACATTCAGGAATCTTTTCTTTTTTGTTTTGTTTTTTTTTTTGCCTTTTTTGTGATAAAGGGCAAAAAGGTATTCTGGCTGAGTGTGATGTGCATTAGCACAGGCTGTGAAGCTCTGACAACCTGTTCCCACTTCAAACCCTGTAATTCTGTAGTCACTTAGAACATAAATGAACTGATCTGAACAATTTCTGTCATTTATCAGGATTTGTCATCTGTATAATGCCATGTCCGTTTTCTTAAGCAGTTTATAAACTCCAAGATGAATCACTGACATTGAGAAACATCTCCACCTTTGCAAAATACCCCAGGATATGGGAAATGTTGTGGAACTGCAATGTCCATGGTGCATATCCCTGTTTTACCAGTGAGCCTGGTACCTTTTCAGGCAGGAGGTTAAGATTTTTAGTATCCTTGGACTCTGCCTTAGGCAGGACCCCAGTGAAAACAAACTGAGAAACACCAGTTCAGAGGTGCCCATTCGTAGAGAAACTTGAAATTGTATGAGATTGTTGAGATCTCATATACCAAAAAAAAAAAAAAATACAAGTTTTGGCAAATTGAATTGCTGTACTCCTGAAAGAGTTTTGAGATTGACTTATCTTAGAAGTTTTTTCATGCTAAGTGCTGGTTGGGTTGTTTTGGGGTTGGTTTTTTTTTGCAGTTTAACAGAGGTCTTAAAGAAAATAATGTCTTTAGTTCGGGGAATTTGTTTTCCCTTATATAATTTATAATCTAAAGGTCAGAAAGACTCTTGGGTTATTTTTTTTTATAGGGAGGACAATTCATCATCTTAAAGGGTGCTTGGGTAAACGAGCTTCTCTACATTAAAAACCAGCTTTTCTTGACGTCCCTTCTCCCTTTCCCATCTTTCCTTCTCCAGCCTAAATTACCTTATCTTTTGGAAGGATTTGTCATTTTATTTTAAGAAGGAAATAAATCAAGTGTGAAGGAACCTCCCTTTCTGCTGTGGGTCTCTGGATGCCTGTGCAGAGCTGCCCATCCTGGGGGAGCTGAAGTTCCAGGGGAGAATCCCTCACTTTGTGCTGGGGGTGATGGTAAAAAAAGAGGGTTCTGGTGCAAACTGACCCTTCTGGCCACTTCTCTCATTCCACTGTGGGTGAAAGGAGATCAGAGCTGGTCCTGCTCCCCCAAATTACAGGTGGGGAATCCAGTGTTGGAGCTGAGAGGAGGCTCATTGAGGGTGCAAATCATGGCTGGAGGGAGATGTTCACTCTTTGGTACCTCGATTGAACTCTGCAGGAACACATCCTCTGCTTCCCACTGACCAAGAGCAGAGTGACCACAGCCCCCAGACCAGAAACTGCATCAAATACAGCTTTAATCCCCAATGGGTGAAGGTTTTGAGGGAATGCTTGTCCTTCATCTTTCATCCAGATTGAATTCCAGTGGCTTTGTGCCTTGCTTTTGGTGTCCAAGAATAAAGAGGGCAGCCAGGAAGAGTTTGATTTGGTCGTTACTTTGAATTTAATTTTTAAACAGAATTTGTTTATTGAGTAAAACTAATTTTTAAGTAGTTCTTTGAGGTGAGGGGGAAGTTAATTAATTGCTTATTTTTAATTGTTGAAAGCTGAAGGAACATTTGGCATGTATACTTTGAACATAATATGCAAAATTGTTTTTCTCCTTTTAACGACGTGGAGGGGGAAGGGCTTTTAGAATAATAAATTTCCTTCCTGTAAAGCACAGAATTCATGGATTTTCTTGCAGAAGGCAGTGGCCTGGTTCAAGTAATCCAGGATAGGCTGTATCCATTCTAACTGGCCTATTCTTGGTTACTTGCACTGGGACATGGCCACAGCTGTGTGACCCAGGACCACGAGGGACACGTGGGATTTTCTGCTCACTGCTCAGAAGAGACATGAAACTGGAGATTACAGGAGTTTGGAGTTGTGATGGGCAGATTTCCTCGTCATTACTGGCAGATTTCCTCGTTGTAAAGCTGGTTTTGAGAGGCAATTCTGTGTGTCCTGTTGAATTGATGGAAAATAAGCTGGGTTTGTCTTTGGGTTTCACAAATACTGAGTCTCTCTGTAGGTTGAGGCTGCTTTGAGGTATAGAAAATTCATGTGGAAGTATGAAATGCTTGAAAACAATTAAAGATAATTGCTTGTGTTCTGCCATTAGCAGCTGTAAGAATCCTGTGGAAACATGCCTAGTGCCTGATTTGTGCTTAAAGTGTTGAGTAGGGTTCTTTTTGAATAATAAAAAAAAAAGACTATATTCCTCTAAATTCTTGCTGATAAGGAAAAAAATCAGTGAGCATAAAACAAAAAAAAAAAAAAAAAAAAAAAAAAAAAAAAAAAAAAAAAAAAAAGATTTTTTTTTTTTAATGCCCTGAAGACAGTATATAAATCTCAGAAAAATGCCAGGAGCCAGTTAGTCTAGAGATTTCAACTGAAGACATCAGGCAATGGAGGAAAAAGCCAAGCCACAAATAACCATGCAGCATTGACATTCAAGTCCAGCCACTAACAAGTAAAGGGGAAAAAAATTCCAAATGAGAAGGAAGAGGAGAAAAGAGCTGCACTGTCAGCTGAAGAAAGCTTTTTATGTGGAGGTAAACCAAAGAGATTTTGTAGCCCAGGATACCAGTACATTTTGGAGTTGCTTCCAGGCTCTAAGTAGGACTTCTCAAAGAAAACTTCAAGGAGAATAACTATCCAGAGTATTAAGATACGTTGTTCTGCCCAAAAAAAAAAAAAAAAGGCAAAGGAATTGTGACTTTTTACAGAGGGAAATAATTAAGGGAAAAAAATTTGGTGAGGCTTCATCTTCAGAGACGACATTTATTATTAATTAGGCATTTAACATGAGTAGCAAATCTGTTGGCCAGATCCCAGCAGGGAAAGATTTAATGCAAAGCAGCAGGAGAAACTCAAGTAGAGGAAGCTGTGAGTGCTCTGTGGTGGATCAGGAGCCCTAAACTGCAGAAGGGAGACCATCCAACTAAAAATGCTGTGTGTTCACAGCTAGTCCTGAATTGGGTGCAGAATCAGGAGCCCTAAAAACAGCCAGAAGAGTGTTTATTGCAGAGACTGGCAAATGCTGCCCAGGCTCAGAGCTCTGGAGCTGCAGCTCTGGGTTGATTTACTGTGTGCTCCTGATGGAGGAGGTGGGTTGTGTTGCAAGCAGCAAAGTTCAGATCCTTGGCAGGGAGTTTGTAATTACATTCCAAGTGGAAATACTTCACTGACAGGGGCAGAGATAGGGATGGAGAGCAAAGAGGAGACTTCTTCTGCTGAGGCTGGAAACACTGTGCTTTAAAAGGGAAATTAGTCTTAAATCCCAGCACTTACTCTGTAAGAATGGTGTTAAGACTCTGAGGTGCCCCTTCTGTGCCCTCAAAAATAAGTGTAAGAATAAAACTTAAGACTAAAGAATCAAGAATTTAATTATTAACTTGGATCCTGCTGGTTTTGCTCTCACATCTGGGAAGTTGGATACTGGATACCCAAATGCAGAGGGACTGCAGCTGTCTTTCTGTCTTTATAAAAATTCAGCGGTAGAATTTGGTGAGGAAATAATCCTACAGCACAACTTGGTGTAGAAAGAATTAAAGGAAAAAATTAATTGCATTGTTATAGATGAGGAAATTACTTGGTTTAGGCCTGGTAAAACACAGGAAACATTGCTGTAATTATCTGGAAAGAGAATGGTCTTGAAGTACATCTGTTAACTGTCTTTAATCCATAAAATGTCACAATTATTTGATGGGTTAGGTGCTGCTGTGGTTGTTTAAAAAAAAAATCTGGGTTATAAATTGTTATCTGTATCAAAGTTTGACTGTAATGCTTATGGGGGCAGAAATAGTTCAGATAAATTTCATAGAAATAACTTAAAAGAGATAAAGACTTCATGGTATGATCTGTATGCTGCATAAAGGGGAAAATTAACATTTCTGCTTTAGTCATTAAGGTACAGCTCCATCATATGTGTTTAAAAAAAAAACCCTTTGCTTTCAAATTTAGGTTTTCAATTTCAATTACACAGTTTCTTTTTTCCTTCTTTTGCTGAAGGCTTTAATTGTTACACTTGAGTTCAAGCTGCTGTTTCCATATTTTTCTCCTTCAGGGTTTTTCTCTGGGTACCTTGAATTTTTTTTTACCTCATACTAAAAGGAATCTAGCAGAATCCATACTATTAATCTACTTTTACATATCAAAGAATGACATTCCTGAAATAACATCAGTCTTGCAATTCCTCCTGAATTCAGCTCTATGCCAGACTTCTCCACTTGAAATTTTCAGTATTAGGGATTATTTGCCAAACAAAAGAAGATAAAATGCTGCCAATGTTTTCTCTCAAACTTTTAATCTTACTGCAAACAAGACAGATAAATATTTTTCAAGCAGACTCCCCTCTTCAGCTTCCCAGTGTATTGTGAGCTTTTCCCAAGCTTTCTGAGCAGCAGTCTCCTTGTTTTGGTATCTTCTGTGAGCACAAAATCATCTTGTGTGCTCTGAAAGGAGAAGCAGGGAGGTTTTAATATCTGCTGATCATGTTTTTGACAGCAGGCAGCCAAGCCAGTGCTAAAAGGCAGCAGAGCAGTGCTGAAGGCAGGATGCTGAAGAGGAGAGAAATCCTGGGAATTTGCCATCTTTTGGCAAAGTCCTCTTTAGGAGATGCTGTAGACTTTGTCAGCAGATTTCAAACCCGGCACTTTGAGACATTCTGCATGGTGCTGTGAAGATTTTTGGTGAAAAAAAAAAAAAAAAAAAAAGTTCTCTGTGGAGCTTGGAGGGTTTGGTGCCTCTCTGTAGTGAGTTAGGACACTCAGCACTTGGGATCTCAGGAATGAAAGAAACAGCCACAGAAGGAAAGCAGGTCCCTGTTGTGCAATTCCTGCTTCATCAGATTTATTCCTTCTGTGGAGCTCTTCAGCTTCCCAGCTGAGATCCAGATCCTTCTAGAGAAGCCCTCCTGTGTCCCTTTGCCTTCAGTGAGGTGTTCCAAGGAGCACCACTGCTGATGATGCTCAGTGTTTGCAGTTGCCATGATCAGCAGGGGCTTGGCAGCCCGTCCCTGCCAATCTCATTATTGGATCTCTACTTTTATCTTGCATACTTTTCTTTTTCCACAGCATTTCATTTGAACTGCTTCCCTGTTAACTTTGGTTTCAAGTGCTGGGATTGCAGGAGTGATTTTGGTTTTGTTTTGGGTTTTGTTTTTTTTTTTTTTTTCCTTTTCTTGAGCACCGTCTGACCCAAATGCCATTGTCATTCCAGGTTTATGTATTGAAACGACCACATGTGGATGAGTTTCTTCAGAGGATGGGAGAGCTCTTTGAATGTGTACTCTTCACAGCCAGTCTAGCCAAGGTTAGTTCCCCCTTCATCTCTTTAACCCTTATGGTGCTGGTCAGTGGACTTTTTGGTTGGGTTTTCTATGGATAATTATTTCCACAGTTGGTACTATCTTAATTTTTCCCCTTCTTTTCTGCTTCTTTGTCTGACAGTGTGTACTTTGTCTGCTAGTGTGTGGGTAAGTGTTTCCATGGTAACACCATCACATATGGGCTTGTCTCATAATGTAGCCTCCATGCATTGCTCATGATGCCAATATGAAAGGCTCACAAGTTACCATGGTTATAGTGAGAAATTAGAACAAAATAGCGTGCGAGTGAAGCAGCACATTAAAGCTGGGCATGAAATAAAACACCGAATTAAACCCTGTCTACACCATCAACCAGTGACTCAGAGACTCACTGGAAATTGGGAACCAGGCTTTTTTGGGTCTGTCAAGGTGCAATTGCAACCTGGAGTTAGAAAATGAGGCCTTTTTGCAAAGCTTGAAACGTCCACAGGAATATTTTGTGCCCTCTGGTTCTGCAGTAGCAGTAGCAGCTCGTAGGTAGTTTGTTTTTTTTGTTGTGGTAGATGTCACAGTAGTAGACTGATCTGGAATTCTTCACTTCCCTTCAGTGTATTGTATTTGTGGTGTCTTGTTTGTAAAATGAAACTGGTTATTTCCAAGTAGTGCTCTAGCATGGCAAGCTCTTGCTCCTGCCTAGTGTAGAGATGATGGGAAGGGACAGAACCCTGATCTTCTGTAAAGCCTTTTTCCCTGCATTCTCTGAACCACATACTGTTCAGTCATGTTGAAAAAAGCCCTAAATACTGCTCCAATTTCATACTGAAACTCTCTGCCTTATTTCATAATCAAAAGATGATTGATTTCAACATAGGGGTTTTTTTCTTGGTTTAAAATACAGGAAAATGGTAACTCCTGTTGTGCAGTAATAACTACCATTTTCAAGTATGTGGTTATTCATGTTTATTTGGATACTTCTTCTTGATCAGTTTATATAAATTGTTGGATTCCACATTGTGCCTCACTTAAAGTAACATTTTTATGTATAAAATGAGAATTTCCCTGGTATTGTACATGAATTTTTTTTATTAATAACATCTTTGGCTGATTTTTGGGGTCTAGTTATGCAATTAGGTAATCTTAAGAGTCTTGCTGACCCAAGTTGCTCCAAGGGCATCATTTGGCCAGAGCCACATCAGGCTCAGATTTGTTCACTGTACATGGAAATAAATCAGCTGGGGAAAAGCTTCATATTGATTTTCTATTAGCATTGGCTGATTTTATGGTAATGGTAGGTGAGATCTCTGGATCCATCAACCTTTAGAAACTCTCAGGATAACTCTAAGTTGGCCCCGAGAATAAAACCTAATCAATAAATCACAGAAAACATTTAGAGTGCAAGTTAGCCTTCTCTAGAAGATAATTGTCCTACTTTTGCTTTATCTCTTTATTAATCACTTCGGGTTTGCAGGCGAGTGAGTGAATTAACAAGGAGCAGGGAAGAAAATGGGAAGAAAAAGGGCATTTTGTCTGAAATTATTTGGTGTCCCTTTCTTTGGCTCTGTGAATCAGCCTTTGCTGCACGTTGCTGACTTGATGTTTCTGACTTGTATTTTTGAAGTACGCAGACCCAGTAGCCGACTTACTGGACCGCTGGGGTGTGTTCAGGGCAAGGCTCTTTAGAGAATCCTGTGTTTTCCACCGAGGGAATTACGTGAAGGATCTGAGTCGACTGGGCCGTGAGCTGAGTAAAGTTATTATAGTAGATAATTCTCCTGCATCTTACATCTTCCATCCTGAAAATGCAGTAAGTATCCAGAGCGCCCGAGCGTAACTTCATCTCCTCTGACCTTTGCCCACATTTCCTGATTCAGAAAATAGACTTTTCAGAGCACTGGCTCGTGTCAGACTCTGTGTTTTCTTAGGCTGCAGGTGGGTTCTGGGGTTCTCTGCCAAATGGTGAAGGGCTTGGGCAAAGTGATCCTGACAGCGTGTCACAGCCATGACTGCTCATGTGCTCTGAGCTTTGGCTCTTGGCTTGAGGTCCAGCAGTTTTGAGAAATACCAAGTGGTGTGGAACCTTAAAAATCCACCTAGCTCTAAGAAACAAAGCTGCCCTGCAGCACAGATTTTGTTCTTTGGAGTAGTGATTACAGCAAGAATTGCTTGAGCGTCTTTAGGTACTCCTAAAAACCTTTTTTTGGTTGTGTGAATAATATTTTACTAGGCAAGATAATTAATATTTTACTGATTGCTGCTGAGATCTGCATTTGTGGGTAAGGGAAAGAAAAAAAAATCAAGATCTGTTGTGTTGCTATGTTGCTATCTCAATTATTTTTTGTCCTAACTCCGTAATTAGTGCTGTAATCAACAAGTTCATCAAGGTTTAGGAATAAGGATAAAGGGCAGGCAGCAGTGTTCTGTAGGATGAGAACAGTGAGGAGCAGTTTTCATTTTCACTGTGTGTTTGTCTTGGCTCCAGAGCTCTGGTGGGGAGGTCTGGGGTGCTCCATCCATGGCTGCAGCCAGTACAGCTGCTCACATCTGCTGCAGCTGCCAGGGGAGAAGCTGGAACTCTTGGATCTGCTGACTTTTAGACAGCCAGGGCTGTGCACTGTTTGCTTTGATGTTTTTAGGCTGCCTCCTTTGTGAACTGTTAAAATCAGTGTAGGAAATCTTTTATCAAGAACACTGCTTTGCACAGCCCTGCCTCTCCAGAATAGCTTTTTTATTTTTTTCTTTTTGTAACATGAGCTATTTATCTTCCAGCAGTCAGCTTTCAAGTTCACATCCTAATATTGTGATGCCCTAAGTGATGTGGTGGAAACATTTTCTGGTTGGTGCCACACGTGGTTTAAAGCTGCCATTTGTAATACCAGGACCTGCAGCTCTAATTTATGTCATGGTTAAAATTAAAAACCTGGTCCAAGATCATCATTTGGTATCTCAGAAATCAGTGCCAAGAAAATAATGAGCTGTAGAAATTTGGGAGATGAAATTAAGGGCCTTGTCAGAGTGGTTTAATCATGTATAGAAAAGTGCTGCTGGCTGACTGATACTCGAGTCTCTGCAGAAACCAGAGCTTGTAACAAGATCCAAGATAGTCTTGAAAAGACCTCAGTGTGCTCCCACAGTGAAGATGCACAGAACACCTTCCCCAAACCCAGCCTGCATATTTCAGAAGGGTTATTATGTGTGTTGTTTTCTGAACCCACTCACTAGATCTAACATTATAACCTGAGCAGTGTTCTGCCCTTGCAGTTGAACATTTCCTCCAAACCCTGTGCTGGAAGGGGTTGTTGCTGCCTGCCTGTGCCTGGTGACTCACTCTGATAATTCTTAGAGGGGAAAAAAAAAACTAAGAAAAAAAAAAAAAAAAGATTTGCCTGTAAATAAAGTGTCAGTGCAGCTTCATAGCCTGTGTCTGCCTCCCAGTCTGTTCTGGATGCCAAGGAGGCAAAGCAAGGAGAGCTGCCCAGTGTGGGGTGATGTGGGTCACCTGGACATGCAGGTGAAGGTCAGCTGTCCTGGTTGGCCTTGGGGTTGAACTTGCTGCTCCACCTGAATGGTCATGACCAGCTAATTGCCATGATTATATTATTATTGTTATTATTACTATTATAGCATGATGATGCTGATGGTTACAAAACACCCACACAGACAAAACTCACGTGTCTTTGACATCATGAAACCCTCTCAGTGTTTGTTGGTTGCTTTGTTTCAGGTGCCTGTGCAGTCCTGGTTTGATGACATGACAGACACAGAGCTGCTAGATCTTATTCCTTTCTTTGAAGGACTAAGCAAAGAGGAAGAAGTTTACAGTATGCTTCATAAACTCTGCAACAGGTAGCCCTTAACTCTGACTGACTCCTGCTCCTAGATTGCAGTTGCTAGAGGCTGTCTCCATCTCTTTCAGCTCTTTCAAATGTAAGCTTTGGGGAGGTCACCCCTGTCAGAAGTGCTACTCTTGATCTTCCTGTTACATTGGACACGAAGGACAATCATGAGTGATGCTATTAAGCCTTCAGAAGCCTGACTCCTAAGGTCATGTGTTCAGACTACTTTTTTAAAGGAAAAAAAAAAAAAAAAAAAAAAGAAGCTATTTTAAATGGGACTCTTTTAATTAATTTCATAAATGGACATCTTTTACTGGATCAGCTTTTCTTAAAACATGCCAAAAAAAAAAAAAGAAGCTTGTATTTCAGCAGTTGAATTTCTCTCCCTTTCTTCCCCTCCCACTATGCAGACAATTTTACCCCCCTGCTTAGAGCAGTTGACCTGACTCTGAATTTTTTCTTACAGAATGAAGTGCCTTTTTGAATGTTATTTTAAGATAAAAAAAAAAATCATTTTTGTATAAGACGTATTTCCAGACATCTTTTAGTCTTGTATTGTCTAAATGCTTTAAAAGGAAAAAGGAAAAAAAAATTTATAGAGCACTGTAATATATAACAAAGGAAAAAAAAAAAAAGTTGAAACCAAGATGCTGGGTTCCTGTCTCCACGATGACATTAAGTTTGTGTTACACTTTGTCACGCTCAGAAGGTTCAGGCGTTCGTGGGAGGGCTGAATTGGGCTCATTTAACGTGGTGGTTTTCACTGATGAGGACTTTGGGCACGGTTTTATAACATATCTGCAGTTGTTGGAGCGTTTAGGGAGTGCTGGAATTGAGGAAACGAGGTGGCTGATAGAGCTGAAGCACCTTGAGTTCCAGACAGATGAAGTTCTGCTGTCTCTGCTTACGCACAACTGCCATGCCTCTTCTTTTTTGGAAAACCATTGTCCTGGCAGAACGGCCTGGAGATCTATTTATTAGTTTCAGATTCTTTTCTCAAATCAACCCATCTGGGTAATAAGCTGGATCTACATTGAGCTGTTTGGAGTACTTTTTTTTTTCTTTTAATTGCTGCTACTGTATACTCACCAAATGGAGTTGACCATCGGCTGTTATACTGTTTTTGCCACTGTGCCTGTGCTATGAGACATTTTCTGTAAGCTGCAAACTTGGGCAATAAATAAAATGCAGGCTTCATAACCCACCCCCATGGATTAATCCATTGGTATCTCATATACCAGAAAACCCAGTTAAAGGTGACCTGTAAAGGATTTTTTTTTTTTTCAATTAAGATGAAGCCCACTCCTATCTTTGATACATGAAAATGCAGGAAGTATTTTGCCCACACCTTTGATCTGTAATCTTTTTCTCCAAGGTGTAAGGTGCAGATTAGGAGCTATATCAAGTCTTGCTGGAAGGGCAGAAGTTACTGGCCTAGACTAAAATTGGTCCTCTAGCTTCAGAATTGAGTTAGACTCATCTCTGAATCTGAGAGCCTGCTTGACATCTTCTGCAGTGCCATAGTTACCTTTTCAGGTGAATTATTTTTAAACATTTTATGCCTTTGAAGAACAAGGCACACTTTTTTCTTTTTCCCTCCCTTTCCAGTGTCACCTTTCAGTTATGGTCCACAGCAGAAATCTGCAAAACATAAAAAAAAGTGCAGCTGCATTTGGCTGTCATCAGAGAAGACTAAATGGACTATTTGGTGCTTCTAATTAGCCTCGTGCTAAATTCTGAATTGTAGACCCCCTTTGCCTTTTCTCTTCTCCTCAAAAAGTCCCAATGCCTTGGGAAAAAACAAATTCCTTTGCGATGGACTTGGGGCTTGTGATCCTTGTCCTCAAAAACATTGGTGAAGCAGCTTAACAAATCCATCTGATGAGGGGCAGGCCAGTCTGCACAGGCAGCGAGTGGGTTGTGGTGGGTGCAGTGTGAAGCTGAGCCCCCCCTATTGCAGTGCAGCTGTGCTCCAGCTGTGCTCCAGCTGTGCCCCAGGGGTGCTGGAGGCAGTTCCCGTCACACCAGTGCGTCTGTACAGCATCACCCTTTTGTTTCTTAACCAGCTGGCATCCCTCAGTACTGTATAAAATCTGTGCCACAACCAACGAAAAAAAAAACTGTCGAGTTTAAAATTCAAAATTTTAAGGAAAAAAAAAAAAAAAAACAAGCCTAGTTTGTTTAAAAATATAACAAAAACAAAACAAAGGATGTATGGATTCTGGTTAGTCCAGTTAACGTTTACTTTCAGTTTAAGATGTTTCATTTTGTATTTGACTCCAGAGTAATGAAAACTGTAAGCTGCCAAAAAAAAAAAAGATGTCTCCTGAGCAGTATTTCAACTGTGCCTGTGGCTCCTGGGCCCCAGTGCAGTTTGCAGGGAAGTATTCAGGTTGTAGTTAGTCGTGCAGGTATGAGAGGAATGGCTGAAGAAATTCAAAGACTTTTTCTCGTTAGCATTAGACCAAACAATCAGACAAAGAGTCATGAACCCACGAGACAGGGCCGTGTGACAGTTGTGACCTGTTGGACGTGAGACAAACCGTGTCACCCGTTGGCATCTCTGGAAGCAGCGATTTCATGAACCAGTTGCCTAAGTCTGTGAATGAATGTTGATTATATTATTCAAGTGTCTTGTATTGTTTTCAAATCCACATAGAATGGGCAACTGAACTTCTGCACCAGCCTCTGGAGGAACGGTTCTGATGATGTTCTGTAAACTTGTACTGTATTATTTTGGCTCTTAAAAACACCCAAATCTTAAAAAAACCCACCTTACTGTAACTTAGTACAGCATTAAAATGACACTTGGTGACAATACAAAGACAAAAAACTTCGCACAGCTTTGATCTCTGCTAATATTAAGAGTATTTTCTAGAAGTTCTGGTCATTTTTTTTTTTTAACATCGCCCAACTCGTATGGAATAAAACTCAGCGTGCTCTGCAATCAGGTTTGAACTCCACTGGGTGTTGAGATTTGGCCAAAGGGATCAAACTGTCCCAGTTGTTTATTTTGACACTATCACCATACTTGAAATTTCAAGTGTTGAGTTTGCGTGGATATACATACGCTATCTATATATATTTAGAGTTTCTAGATTCTGAAAAAAAGCAATAGAATTCTGTCCATAAGTCAGAGAACGAGTGGAATGTTTGTAAAATTTGCAATACGGGTATTTGATTGTATTTTAAATACAAGATTTTAAAAACAAAAAAAAACTCTAATATGAAAAGAAAAAAAAAAAAAAAAAAGAAACTTGTTTCCTAAATCTCTTGCATGATTTTGAAGTGCAGTTACTGCATGCAGGTCACCAGGGCTGTTATAAACCCCTGGGTTTCAGTTCTATTTCTGGAATATCAGAGAAATATATTCAAAAAGTCTTTTTCCCAATTGGTCATCCTAAGAGACGCTGCTTGACCTGAAGTTCCGTTGTCCTTTTTATGTTGGGTTAAAAAAAAAAAAAACAACGGTTTTTTTTTGCCTGTATGGGTATTTTTCAATCCAGCTGTAAGGCAGAATGCCTTAGACCCTTGAAATCCAACGGAAGTGTTACCAATGGAATTGCCATCTGTAACCCTTAGGGCTGTGCATAGGGATCCTCCTTGACGCCGGGAGGAAGCGTGCAGGCTGGGGATGGGGAGGTGGTGGCAAATGTACAATATTGCTGTGTTCATTTAGGTAGCTTTGGGAGAATGATTTGTCTCTCTCGTTTCGCCCTTTTTTTGATCTTTTTTTATTAAAACAGCAGAAGTTACACGTGGAAGAGGCTCAACCCTGGAGACGTTTTTTTGGTTGTCGGTGTGCGCAATCACTTTTCTTACAGCATGATTTTTGATTAGACTGGTTGGGGACAATAAAGTATCTAAATTGACACTGGTGTGTGCTGATGTTGCAGCTTTTTTGAAATTTCAGTGTACAAACAAAACAAAACAAAAAAACCAAGAAAAAGATTTTGTAGCTCTGTGACTTCCGAAGGCGTAACCCTCTGTTGGACAGATTGTTTTTAACCCAATAAACCACAGTTTCTGCACAGCCCTATTTGTAAAACAAAACCAAGTTTGTGCCTCTGATTCCCAAGGTGCTGTGATGTCTTTTGCCTTTGGTGGGGCGAGGAGGGGGCAGGTGAGACTGGCGTGGGGCAATTGCTTCAAAATCTCTGGGCTAACTATGCAAAACCAGCCTGTCAGTTTTCTGGTTTCACATGATGTTGTAAAATCCCAGCTGACTTCTCTCTTATTTCTTGTTAAAGATCTATTGGGAGCTCCTTGACAGAGGAGTAAGCAATGGAAATGTTTCTTTCTTTCTTTTTTTCTTTTGGTTTTTTTTTTTGTTGGTTTTTTTTTTTTTTGTTTTTTTTTTTTTTCCTTATGATGGAGCTGTTTACACTTTGATGCAATGAACCAATCCAGCAATACTTGAGAAACACTACAGATAACCGTATGAGTGTTTGCAGGAGAGAGGAGGTGTTGTCAATCAGGTATTGAATGGTTTCTTTACTGTCACAAATAAAAAAAAAAAAAATTAACAATGTAGTACTTGTGCATGTAATACTTCTCTGGGGAAAAAAAAAAAAAAAAAAGGCATTTCTGCACTTCTCCTTCAGGAACAGGCAGTGCCCCGATTCAGCAGGGACTTCTGCTAATGCACATCCGTGGTTAGAGGGTAAAATCACCCATCTCTGTCCCACCCTCCTCCCCCTCTCCTTCCTCAGCCATGTGCAGGGCTCCTCAGTGGCTGCCCTGGCACCTGCCTGTGCAAACAGAGATGATGAACTGCTGATGAACTCGGCTAAATAAATTGGTGGCGACTCTTGCAGATGTTCCAGCTATTTAGATCTCTCGGATGAGATCATACAATATTTGTTCGAGTCTCAAAGCTGTGTGACTTCTTTTGAAGGGCTTACTTCAGCTACTTGAATAGCTGTTCTTAACATCACTGCCACATGAATATCTGAATAAAACACTTTTCTTTGGTCGGAAAAAATCTATTTTGGGACTTTTTATCTGACACAGTAAGACGTTAGGCAGAGCCTTCCTTTCTAGGAAAAGGCACATATTATTGATGCTTTATGAGCAGAAAACCTCAGGCCTGTTGGAATTACAGCTGGCTCAAGATAGCACATTAGTTGCAATTGAAAATATTTTTTTTAGTTAGCCCTGTGATCGATTTCAATGACCTAGCCTGCCTTTACTTTGTACTGGCTGATCGGGGTTTTTTGATTTATTTTATTAAGGTTGGTTTTAGTTTAGTTTTGTTGTTGTTTTTAATTTTACCAATCTCCTTAGCTGCTACTTAGGATAAAGATGCCTTTAATTTTAAATTTTTTTCCCCACTTGGTAAAACAAGTGTTTCAAAATGGATAAAACAAGCTCATTTATGGTGGTGAGAAAGCTCCTGTTGTTTCGGTGCTGACAGAAACCAAGTGTCTGCAGGACTGAATACACAATGGTTTATACACCTGTGAGCTTTTCCAATGGATTTTACCCCCAATTTTTGTTGTCTTTTGACTCAAAAGGAAAGCCAACTGCTCTGCAGTGTCCTGCAGGATGGGGCTGGTCCAGGTGGGATGCAGCCTCCAGCAGATTTTGTGGACCTTTGCCATCCAGACTTCCCAGCATGCCCAGCCAGAGGCCAGGCAAAGTCCTGGACTCCAGTGGTGCTGCTGGGAGCTGCTGGGATATGTGTGGGGTGACCAATCTGGTTTGGAGAGGTACCTCAGCCTTGGAACTCCCAGGAGCTGAGTTTGGAAGGAGCTGTGCTGGGAGCGGCTGTCCATGAGCTTGTTTTTCCAAGGTCACACAGGGATCAGGGTGGTTCTTCAGGCAGGGCTGCCCAGTATCAAGAGGTGAGGTTTGGCCATGGCTAAAAGGAGATCAGGCTGCTTTTGGGGAGTGGTGGCTGTGGCTGTGTCCCCCCAGTGCCCTCCTCGGATCGGCGTCGCTGGGTTTTGCTCCCACCTTTGGATTCAGCTCCGTGGACACTCCTGGTGGGGATGGAAATGGCAGGAAAGCTGGACACAGCACAGCTGGCACCCGCCACATCACCCCAGGGTGGACTCCAGCAAGGACAAAGCTGCTGCTGCTCAGAGGGGAACAGAGGAGTCACTGCTCAGCCAGAAACGTGTCACCCCCTCGAGAACCTTTGTCCCTCCGGATAATGAGGGGTGATCCTTTTGTCCCTACAAATGTGTGATGTCAGCACCTCTGAATTCCCAGCCTTTCAATAAATGTTGCACTTGAAAGCTCGAGGGGGGTTATTGGGGAGTTGCTGGCTTGACAATGGGTTGTTTTCTTTGATTTTTAATGAGCTTTTGTGATGAAAACCAAATTTCTTACAGTGTAACCTTGTAAAAAAATTTTTTTTCATGCTTTGGTTCAGTTTTGACAATAAACTATCTGTTATTTTTTTTTCATCCCTGTCTGATAATGCAAATCGTTTAGGTCTCTTCCCAGAAATCCCCCTTTTTCTGTCCACATGCCATTCTCCACGGGGGAAGCACTGGGAGGGGCAAGCAAAGACTTCAGAGAATCAGGCCAGAAAGTCCTCATTCCATTCTTCTCACAACTCTTGGGAGCTACTGGGCTTTAATAAAGATGAAAGCTTTGACTGCTGAGCACCAAGGCTGCCTTCCCTGGCAGCAGATTTGGCAGAAATCAGCTCCTGCTCTTTCTGGTTAACCTGCTGAGCCTTGGATAAACTCATCTGGCTGCTCTCCAAAGGCACTGAAGCCTGAAAGATGGAGCTGAGAAAAGGAGCAAGATCCTGGAGGTTGGGAGAGGATAAGGGCTGGAGGAGATGTGATGGTGGCTGCTGGGGTTTCTGTACGACCCCTTTCAGTCCCTGCAGCAGTACCCTTGTGTGGCATTCACAACATTCCTGAGGCAGTTGTTGAGTTCCTCAGCTGCCTGTCCTGGGTTTTTGGGATAAATGTGGCTGTGAGTGGATCAGGATCACTGCCTTTCTCCCAGGCTGCAGTGTCACCTCCCTGTCACTGGTGACAATCCCTCTTGGGAGTGCTGATGAGCAGCTGGCCTGGCACAGGTCTGGGGTCACCCAGTCTGCAAATTCATCCCCTGAGGGAAAGGAGAAGCTGGGAGAGCTGCCTTCTGCTGGAGCTGGAATGGTTCGAGGTGCCCATGGGGAGTTTCTCACCTGGCACATGCCTCAGGTGAGGTCTGCGTGGAAGGATCACGCTGGAGAAGGTGGTTGCAAGTTCAGCATTTGCTGGAAGATAAGCCCATAGAAAGGCGAAAGTCTGGCGTTTTCATGTGTGATTTTAATAGGAAAATTATTTTAGAAATGCTGTTAGGTTTCTTTCTAATCTCTACCTAATCCCATGGTTAATATCTGCTGTACCCTCAGAGACTGAGAACCAGAGATTTGTGTAAAATTTATCTGTGGGGTTTTTAGTGCACCTGAAACGGGCCTTCTTTTCCCTTCACAAATAGGCATCTAGAAGAAGAGGGGAAGGTTTTTGTCAAGACCTGAGGAACCCATTTCATCACAGGATCACAGAATCCTTTTGGCTGGAAAAGAGTCACAGCTGAGAGGGCCCAGGTGCTGTGTAGGAGTAGGGCTGAGGTTGAGCACAAACAGGTCCTGCCCTGGGCTCTGCATCCCAGAGCTGGAGCTCTGTGTGACTCTTTAACTTGCCTTCTGGTTTTCCTCCAAACCTTGCTCTCGCTGGAATCCTCAGTAACAGCTCTTAGTCACTGAGAGCAGGTTCAGATGAGTAATCCCCCACTGGTCTGATCCCTGATCTGCTGGATGGATCTTGGAATAACAACCAGGAAAACACTTGGGATGATGATGCTTTGGCAAACAATTGGGGTTTTTGCTGCATCCCCAAAAGGAGCATGGGAGGAGAAGGTCTGGAGGGGTTTTGTGGCTCTGGGTTGTGGCCCAAGCCGTGGCATGGTCTGGCAGTGGCAGCATTTGGCTTTGACACGTCTGTGCTGGAAGTCTTGGGAAAAAACCCGGTTTTTAAAGGCTCTGGCCGTGCAGGGCCCGGTCACACCACGAGATGGTGCCACCGTGCAGTGCTGTCCTTTAAGGAGCCGTAGAGGAGATTTAAAAGCCATATCTCAGGAAAGCATCACCACAGCTTTGGATGTCTGAGTCCCCTGCCAGCATCGTGCTCCACAGGTCCATGGATAATGCCTTCCTGCAGGGACAAAAATCCCTTTGTATTTCAAATTCTTCCTGGCATTTGCCCAATTTTTCCTGAGTTTCCTTTGAGAAAAGGACTGGTGGCTCCACACCTGAATACAGGATAATATCAGATAATTCTAGTCACTGATTATTTTTTTCTTCCATTAAAATGCCCAAATATGTATCAGCACAGGGAAATAAAAGAGAGAAGTCAGCATTTCTGAAATAGTCAAGTTCTAAGATGTCCTTACACCTCCCCTGTGCTAAACCATTTTTTTCCTCCAGAAGGTTTGCTGCTCGCTTTCTTTTTTTTTTTTTTTTTTTTTTTTTTTTTTTTTTACTTTTTTAAGCAACATCCTTTTAAATCGAGCTTTGGCTGAAGTACACGAAGAGAACTGTGGACAAATGCTGCATCTCCAGAGGGGAGGAAAAAAGAGAAAATTGAGAGTGGTGCCAAGCTGGCAGGTGTGTGACAAGGCACGTTCCCTGTGCCAGTTCCGCTCCCTGCCCGTGTCCAGCGTGGTGGGGGCGAGGGGACAGGGGCACAGGGACGGCAGGGATGTGATGCCTTGGGAAGGCTGGGCTGGAACAGAGACTGGACAGCTGGAGATAAAGGAGAGATTTATTAAAGGCCTTTAAGGTACACCTTGGGCAGGACCAGAGCCTGGCCAGGCTACATCCAAGGTGGACCCAAAAGGGACAGTCACCAGGTCTCACCTTTGATCAGTTTGGGTCCATTTGCACCTTGGGTTGAATTGTCCAGTTCCAGCTGCAGCTGAATGCAGTCCCATCCTTCTTGTTCTCTCCCTTCAGCCACCGTTGTTGGTGCTTTGGGGCCTGAAAACTTGTCCCAGTGTCCTTGGTGTGCAGCAGGACAAGGATTTGTTTTGTGTCCTGCTGTGTGCAGAGAGCTGATGACACTGACTGTGAGCTCAGAGCTGCCCCCTGGGCACCACAGAAGAGGAATACATGGAAATAAAACTGAAGGCATCACAGGCGGACCAAAAGGGTTGGACCTTTCCAGGGAATGGTGCCCACACCTGCCTCTCCCCGTTAGTGACTGCAGCATCTGCTCTCCCATTCCCAGCACACTCTTGGGTTTTTTGGGAGAAGGGTGTTTTCCAAGCCATTAGCTTTCAGCCCATCTCCTTGGCTTTCTGCTCTCCTGGCAGCTCCCTTCCCACCTGGAAGTGCCTGCCCTGTGAGGACAGACTGAGCACATCAGGTCCCTGCTGCCTGGAGCTGAGAAGGCTCAGGGGGCCCCTCATCACAGCTACAGAGAGGATGGAAGCTCTCTCTTCACACAGAGCTGCAGAGAAACAACACTGAAATGGCTACAAGTTGCCCCAGAAAAGGCTTTATCTTGACACAAGGAATCTTTACAGTGAGAAGCAACTTCCCCAGGGATGTTGCTGGAGTCCCCAGCTGGAGATTTCAAGGTGTGACTGACAATGATGGAAAACTCACCTTGGCTCCTTTCCTGTGAGAGAGCTGGACCAGATCCAGATCTCTTTGATTCTGTGATTCCCACTTATCCTCATCCCCCTCCTGGCCAGCTGTCCCCAGGATGGGGTGACCACGGTGACACTGGAGAGCTCTGCAGCTCCAGCTGAGAGGAGCCATCCACCCTTGCTGTTTTCCTTCTGGTTTGGATGGGACCTCCTCTTTTTCCTCTCTTTTAATTCACCAGACTGCCTGAAAAGTCCAATGCCATGTGGGATCCCTGCCTGGGCCCGTTCCTGGCTTTTCTAGGAGGCAGCTTTGCCCATCACAGGCAGCTCCAGCCACTTGGAGCTGAGGGAAAGCTGCTGCATCTCTGTCAGCAAAGCAAAGACATTCTCAGCTGCAAAATTCAGATTATCTGCAAATCCCTGTTCCCCGTGGATGCAGGATGAAGGTGTAACTTGATGATGTAACCCAGCCAATATGGAAAATTGAAATGAAAAGGAGAAAAGTTCCTTGATAGGCATCTCTTGACCTTCCCAGTGTGCCAGGGAAAAGGTCAGGTTTCCAGTTAATGGCTCGATGTTAAATCTGTTTTTCTCCAAGATCCAGTTTCTCTCTCGAATTCTTTCAGTCCCTTGGATGCTGTTGGGCACAGGCACTTTTCACCTTCACTCCTGTGAAAGGGAAGGAAATGATCTTATTGTCCAAGGGAAAACCATTCCACAAATGCTATGTTTTCTTTGATATTCTGTAGAGGTTGTGGCCTCATCTCATTTGATTCCACAGCACTCTGGTTCTCCTGAAAGTCTTTGGGTGCTGGGGAATAAATGTTTTTTTATCTGCCTGCGATGAGTCAGCTACAGGCAGCAAAGGGAGCCAGATTTTCTGGCTGCTTTGGATTTTCTAAATTTCAACTTTACAGAAAAATCAAGTTCTTCTTTTAACTTTTTCATAACCAGGTCAGCTGTGACACTTTGTTGTGATGGTTTTTTTTAAAATAATGAATTTGATGTGCTTGCTGACAGGCTGGATCACACAGGCACTGGGTTTGTGTGCTGTCACCCATTTTTAGGGATCTCACCACCAAAATAGGTATCAGCTCCATCCTGGAGACAGTCAGAAATGTTGAAGCAGAGCCACTAATTATCATGGTGGGTTCTTTTCCCTAATATCATTTTGAGCTTCAGAGCAGGTACTTCCTGAGAACTGATGTGATGATATCAGTGGAGCAAAACTGTCATTAAGAACCTCTGCAAACAAAGAGAGCAGCAGCTCATCCTCCAGCAGGACGAGCACATCCCGGGCTGCATCACAAGAATTGGCACCAGCAGTCGAGGGAGGTGATTCCCCCCCTGCTCTGTCTTTGTGACACCCCTCCTGCAGTGCTGGGCAGCTCTGGGCTCCCAACACAACCAAAGGACATGGAGCTGCTGGAGAGACTCCAGAGGAGGCCACGGAGATGTTCCAGGGGCTGGAGCCAGGCTGAGAGCTGGGGGTGCTCACCTGGAGAGGAGAAGGCTCCAGGAGAGCTCAGAGCCTAAAGGGGCTCCAGGAGAGCTGGAGAGGGATGGGGACAAGGAATAGAGGGACAGGACACAGGAATGGCTTCATACTGAGATTTGGATTATATAATAGGAATAAATTATTCCCTGTGAGGGTGGGCAGACCCTGGCACAGGTTCCCAGAGAAGCTGTGGCTGCCCCTGGATCCCTGGAAGTGCCCAAGGTCAGGCTGGATGGGGTTTGGAGCACCCTGGGATAGTGGAAGGTGTCCCTGCCCATGGCAGGGGGTGGGACTGGATGAGTTTTAATGTCCCTTCCAACCCAAACCATTCTGGGATTCTCAGAGCTCCCACCTGCCACGGCCTGCCTGATGAAATGACAGCATTAGAGATGGTCAAAGTGCTCTGAGGTGCCTTTTTACATGTCAATATTTTATCAAACAAACCCAAATACTGTCAATTCCTACAAACTTTCTGCTCCCCTCTCCTATTCTATGGCAGCTCTGGAACAATGCAAAAAAAAAAAAAAAAAAAAGGTCGTTTTTTCAACAGCATTTTCAAAGTCCATAACAATTGCGTAATGATTATTTTATTTCCTTTTTTTTTCTCTAAATGAGCAGCAGCTGTAGACTGCTGCACTGCTTTTATCAACCAACAGCCTTGAGCCTGTTAGAAAGAGCTGCACTGCTGTAACGAAGGAAACACAGAGATGGGGAAACTAAAGCTGCTACTGTATCAGTGAGCTCTGTGTGGCCTCTGAACATCCAATTTTCACTTGCAGGTAGCCTAAACCACTATTCAAGGAAGGGAAGGGGGGAGAGAGAGGCTGAATTCTAAATGTCCAGGGCTGCAAACTGTGTGTGAAAGCCCCCCTGTTTTCCTGGATGTTCAGAGCTTATCCTGATGCTCTATTTAAAATTGCACAGTGCAAGGTGGGAGGGAGAATGACTGCATCAGGCTGAGGTAGGAGGGAGGATGGGAAGCACAAGCTGTCAGGTACTAGAGCTGCCCTCAGATCAAACCCTGCATCAAACCCTGGCTGCCTGAGCTGGAAAATGTGCAGGAGTGGGGGAAAATAACATCAGGTGTCTGTTGGCTGGGAAAAAAACTGGTGGGAGAAGCTTCTCCCATCTCAGGTCAGCCCAAGGTGGGTGGGAATGGCCAAAAAGTCACTCACAGAATCATGGAGTGGTTTGGGCTGGAAGGGACCTTAAAGCTCATCCAGTTTCAAGGCAGGGACACCTCCCACCAGGCAGGCTGAGGTCAGTGTTTCTCTTACTCTCACCTGCTCCAGCTGATCTCTGTCCCCACCAGAGGTTTTGGTTTTGCTCATCCTCCAGATCCCCCAGCCTGACCAGAACTGCTGCAAACAGAAAATCTGGGGGAAAACCAAATGCTTAAGTCATCCTCAAAGCCCCCTGGAAAGAACTAAACCCTCCTGTCTCAAGCTCAGCTACATCAGCCCAGAGGGCTTTCCAAGGGTCATTTCTTGCAGCAGTTTCCCCAGGGAGAGCCCATTTCTGAGAGGGTTTGGTCACTGCCTTGTGTGAGCTGAGCTGTGGAGCTGGATGAGGGCAAGGCACTGTGTTGAACACTGCTGCTGTTTCAGGGCAGCTCCCTGCAAAATCACATCTTCTGTCATCTGTGGATACAGCCACACCTGGCTGGTGCTCCCCCAGCCAAACCAGGGAGGTGTCAGGGGTGGGCCTCCAAAGCCATGGAAAAATCTGCAGTTGAAACTCTGTGAGGAGCAGAAGAGATTTTCCCTGGGAATGACTGAAATCAGAGATGTGAGTGGGGTTATCTCCTGGAGTGAGGAATCCCAGCAGGTCAAATACACGAACAGAGAGCAGGGGAGATAAAAGGAGGTGGTACTGAAGTGGCAGTCAGTCTCTTCCCCGTGTAACAAGCCACAGGACAAGAGGAAATGTCCCCAGGTTGTGCCAGGGGATTTAGTTTGATATTAAAGGAAAATTTCTTCACCACAAGGTGGTGAGGCATTGGCACAGCTGCCCAGGGCCTGGTGGAATCACCATCCCTGGAAGTGTTTCAAAAATTGTAAATGTGGCACTTGGGGACAGGGTTTAGTGATGGTCTTGGAAGTGGCTGGTTAAAGACTGGACTCGTGTCATGAGGACTTTCCAAATTTAAAGATTGAATGACCTGTGCAATGAATGACAAGGCTGGCTGATCCCCTGTGCTGTGCTTCAGAAGGGAAAAACAACCACAAGTTATAAACAGAAACCATTGCCCCCAAAAAATTCTCCATCTCATCGAGGAGTGATTGTTCAAAGGGGTTTCCAAAACTGGGAATAAGTGCTGCTCCTCTGCTTATGTGTCGAGAGCTTCGTGGGAGCTGTGGTCAGTGCCAGTGGCCCTAGGCAGAAACAGAGAGAAAGTGGGCTAGGAGTCACACTCTCCTAGAACAGAGTGGGAAAGCACAGTGGGAGAAAACACCACAGAGCGGCTTTCTCTCCTCTCTGCCCATGGCAGGGGGTTTGGAGCTAGACAACTCAAGGCCCCTTCCAGCTCAAACCACCCTAGGACTTCTAGGGGCGGGACAGTTGTACCAGGATAAATGCCTGGCTTCAGCAGATGTCTGATTTGTGTCACATCAACAGAAGGATTAATTCACAACACCAAACCGAGATTTCAGCAATGTTAAGGACAACCATAGAGCTACTCCTGCTGCAAGGGCACGTGCTGCAGCTGGGTGGATGGCTCACTGAGCGCTGTCCGTCATCTCTCTGACACTGAAAACTCTTCTCTTCTCCTTCTTCTTTCTCTCTCTTCTCTTCTCTTCTCTTCTCTTCTCTTCTCTCTTTTTCTTTTCAGTTCTCTTCTCCTCCTCTTCTCTTCTCTTCTCTTCTCTCTTCTCTCTCTTCTCTTCTCTTCTCTTCCTCTTCTCTTCTCCTTCTCTTCTCTCTCCTCTTCTCTTCTCTTCTCCTCTCCGCTTCGCTTCTCTCTTTTCTCTCTCTTCACTTTTCTCTTCACTTTCATCTCTCCCCACCCTCTTCTCACTTCTCTCTCCCACACGAATGCCAAAGCAAGACACCTGCAGCATCTGTGAGCTCCTTTTAGTGAAATTTGAAGAACAAGCCCAGCCACCAGGCTCCAGCAGCACACGACCCTGCAGCCCCCAACACGGCTGGGCAGGAGCTGTGTGTCCTCCTCAGAATCCTTCCCATTTCCCTTGTCCAAGTGGGGACAACCCCTGGTCTTGGACAAGCCACACCCTGTCACTGTCAGCTTCTGGCCACCCCTGCATCCCTGGGAACACAAGATGTCTGCAGCTGGAATTTTTCTGGCACGAATGCATCTGGACTTGTCTTCAAAAGCAAATGTGTGGAAGCTCCCAGCAGCCAGGGAGGACTCACCTGCTGCTGCTCTGCTTTAGGGAGTGTGAGGTGCGAAGCACCCCAGTGAGGAGAATTAGAGACTTTGGGAAATGTAAGCCAGCTGGGAAGGCTGATTTAGGAGAGAAGAAAGGGGATGTAAGGAAATAACTTCAAGCCTGTGTCATTGGAGATTTGAAGTGGTTTTGGATTTTGGCTGAAATGGCTGAGAGCTGGGGCGTGGGCTTTTTATGAAATCGCCGTTTTTCCTGTGCAAAGTGCAAAATGTTCCTGAGAAACCTCTGTTTTTCAGGTGTTCAGACCACCATTTCCGTGTGTAAAGTGCAGTCCTTTAGAAATGTCAGGTCCTTTGCTCCCCAGGCAGGTTATCCAAGCAGCAATCCCTGCGTCCCTGCATTTCCCCATCCCTGTATCACTCCAGTTCCTGCAGTTCCCCAATCCCTGGTCCTACAGTTCCAATCCCTGTGTCCCTGCAGTTCCCATCCCTGTGTCCCTACAGTTCCCATCCCTGTGTCCCTGCAGTTCCAATCCCTGTGTCCCTGCAGTTCCAATCCCTGTGTCCCTGCAGTTCCCATCCCTGTGTCCCTACAGTTCCCATCCCTGTGTCCCTGCAGTTCCCATCCCTGTGTCCCTGCAGTTCCCATCCCGTGTCCCTGCAGTTCCCATCCCTGTGTCCCTGCAGTTCCCAACCCCGTGTCCCTGCAGTTCCAATCCCTGTGTCCCTGCAGTTCCCATCCCTGTGTCCCTGCATTCCTATGAGGAGCAGAGGCTGCAGCTGCCAGGAGCAGCAGGGATGTGCAAACACACACAGTGCTCAGTGCAAACTGCTCTCCTTGCTTCACTCAGCTGCTTGGAAGCCTGGAAACCAGTCCGCCTCTTGTTCCAATCCCCTCCCTCGGATTGGTTTCCTGGCCTTCGTGCATCAGAGATGGGCTCTTTCCTTGGGGACTGGAAAATGATTCATCCACCAGCGCAGGAATGCAGCCCTGGAGGCATTGTTTGAGGGCCTCTCCCAAAATCCTCTTCTGGAGCTGGATTTCGTGTGGAAGGAATGTGGTCTGGAAAAGTCCTCCCCAGCAAATCTTAGAGCAAAGAGGAGTGGAGTCCCACTCTCATTCTGATCCTCAGCCTCCTCCAGATCCTTGCTGAGGAGAGAAGATATCCCAAACCCAAGAGTGGGTGCAGCAGATGTGCCTCAAGGGCCAAGACTCCTGCTCAGCTGGGAGTGCCCTGCCCTTCCTCAGTGCCACCCTCCTCCTCCTCCTCCCTGTTTGCACAGGGAGTGATTCCTCTGCAGGTGAGGCAAACCCTGAGCAGACACAGGGGAGGGCACATGCCAGTGCACATCGATGTCACCAGGCGTGTGTTGCTGTCACTGGGGCCATCCCTGCCTGTCCCCAGGTGGCTTTGGTGGGCAGGGACATTCCTGCTGTGCTGTGCCGTGTGCTGGTGTCCATCTGCCCCACTGATGTGTTTAATCCAATCAGCCAAGCCCTGCGTGTAAAGGGAGGCAAGTTCTGCAGCTTCTCATCTTCCCCCTCGTGCCAAAAATAGGTGAGACAACAGTGCCCTTTGCAGGACAAGCTCTTTGAGTGCTGCTGTCCAGAAGAGCCAGGAAAAGTGGGAAGGAGACACAAGAATCCAGCCAGTTCCTGTTGGGGAGTGGCACAGGGATGCCCCAAGGACAACCTCTGACTTGTATTAGAAGGAGTCCTGTGCCTCCTCCAGGGAAGTAACGTGAGCTTCTTGTTTGCTGTTCAAATACAGTAACCAGAACTTCCTGGGAAAAGGCTCCTGGCTCAGCTGAGCTCTGAGCCAGTTCTGGGTGGTGTCCGTGTGAATATCCCAGTTACTCTCATGGAATAAACCCAAAGGTTCCTGGGAGGCACTGGGTGTATCAGCCCTGTTGCAATGAAAATTAGAGGGTTTCAGGCAGCAGTGCTGCTCCTCACCAGCCTGTCATGCACCCACAGGGGTGGCTGGGGGGACACCATTCCTTCTTGGCACCCAAGACTGTGGCTAGGGGACACAATTCCTTGTTGGCACCCAAGACTGTGGCTGGGTTTTTAACTCCACGTGCAGCACAGCAGGAGGTGTGGCCAGAGGGGACAGGGACACAGGAGCTGGGGGTTCAGCTCTGGCTTGGTCTCTATAGAGATAATTGCTGAGAAGGCCCCTGAAGTCTACAGACTTTGATGTTGCCTAAAAAATGGCTCCTTGAATTCCTCACTCATTGAAAAGCTGCAATAACACAAATCAGACTTGCACTTTATCTTGGGGGTATGGTTTGGTGGTGAACGTGACAGTGCTGGGTTAATGGCGGGACTCCATGATCTAAGAAGCATCTTCCAGCCTTGGCTATCCCATCTCCCATTTTTGAGAAGTTCTGTGGGTCAGTTCAAGGATCACCCAACGTGTGACCCTTGAGCTGACCCACAAGGAGGAGATGGAGACGATGTGCACGGGCCACACGGGGAGGCGTGTAGAGCACCCAGCAGAGCTCCTGCTGTCCATCCATCAGCTGAGCCCGGGCTGTGGTGGGGGTCAGCACCCCTCTGGTGCTGGCAGCAGGGGTGGCAGAGCTCCTCCAGCAGCCTGATGTGACCAGCACCTGACGTGGAGGGAAATGGGCCAAGGAAGGACATCGGGCACAGGCAGTGACTGCGCCCTTTGGGGACTGCACAAAGCAGGGAGGGGTGGCACTTTCCCAGCCTTTAGGGGTGGTGGGTGGATTTCTGCTGCTCCTTCCTGGTTGGCACAGGCAGGGCTGCATTCCTGCAGACAATAGCTCTGCCTGGGCAGTCCCAGCCCTGGCCACCCCTGGCCATGCAGCACCACCTCGGCTCAGGAGCTCCTGCACCTCCTCAGAGCTGGATCCATGAGCTCTGTTTAGCAGATGTGAACAAGAGGAGCCATGAACTCAGCTCAGCTGCCAGATTACCTGTCCTGGGAAATCTCTGCTCTGTTTCGGGGAACAAACTCAAAAGTCCCTAAGAAAAATCTGGATTCTCAGACACAATTCCCATCTGACACAGGACAAGGACATCCCCTATGCTCTCCAAACTGGCACCACAGACTGGCAGCTGCTGTGATCCTAACACAGTTTCATGGGAGAGCCCTGGGAAAGGCAGGGGTTCAGGATTTCACCCCCCATCCCGTACCCAAGCACACAGTGACTTTCTGTACTCACACGTGCAGCCTGGTCACTGAAATGAGACGGGTTAAAAATTAAGTTTGCAAAGGAGCGTGGAGTTATTTTGTGGGCACCAACAGGAGCAACCAAGTTTCCCACAGTTGTGAAAACCTCTGGTCTGCCTGAGGAAAAAAGGAAATAAAGAAAAAAAGGAAATAAACAGCGAGGGTGAGAGTTCCAGCTGCCTTCACCAGCAAAGCCAATACATTCCACAGCTACTTCAGCATCCAGTGATCCTGACCCACAGTAAAACCATTGGGATTAAACCCCAGTTGGACTACTGAGTGCTAAAGGAGCAGCTTTGTACCCTGCAGGGGAGAAACCTACCTCTCCTACAGGGTGGGGGTGAGCTGTGGGGAAACTGAGCCAACTTTCCATGGTTCCTGCATGGACATCCCATGTAATCCTGTCCAAAAGGCATAAATAACCTCTGCTTGCTTCAGCTCCCACGTTAGAAGAAGGTATTAACCCCTCATCTTGCTTGCCTGTGGTGTGATTCCTGTGAAAAGACAGCTCCAAGGCACCTGAACCTCAAGGGTTGTCACTGCCATGGCACAAGTGATTTCCCCCTGCACAGGATGCCATGGGATGACCTTTGTCAGGCTCACACACCCATTAACCAGCGCTGGGCTGAGCCTCCCCTGCCCGTGAGATGTCTCCTTTCTGCTGGATTCAGCTGACCCTGGAAATGGCAGAGGCTCTGCTTGATGACCCTGACCAAAGTGTGCTGGAATTTGCTGGGTTTCATAAGGTTTTCATTAGGGCTGTGAGAGAGCCCCCGAGGTTTTGTGAAAAACCTCCTAAACTATCCAAAAGTCAAAAGTCTTTGCAAAAGTCTTCTCATTGTAGAGGTGCTTGTTTTTACTGACCCACTCTGCTTTTTTTTTGCTTCCTTTCTCCCTGTCCCCTTCTTCAAGGTACATGTTGCTCTAAGGGAAACATCTGATCCATACTACGGCTGAAAGTCAGGCACTGGCACAGGTTGCCCAGGGAAGTGGTGGAATCCCCATCCCTGGAAGTGTTCAAAACCATGCACATGTGGCACCAGGGGACAGGGTTTAGTGGAGGACCTGGCAGTGCTGGGTGAATGGATGGACTCAACGATCTCAGAGATCTTTTCCAACCTTAATGATTCTGTGGCTGAGGGACAGGGTGGTGACAGGAGATCAGGAGGTTGGGTACCATTACCAAGTTGCCAGGCCCGTGTTTGGATGATCTGGGTTTGCTTCTGCCTTCATTACCCAGTTCCTGTCAGTGCTCCTGGTTGGAAAACCTCTGTGTGTATCCTGCTCTCATCCCTATCAAGGCAAGCAATAATCTCTGCTAGATTCTTAAGACAGCCATGAGACTGGAAAACACCTCAGTGCAAGGCTCCCACAACGCCTTTCCTGAGATTAAATCCTGAATCAGGATTTAAGATCTCTACAAGATTGTCATTTAATCTCAAGGATCAGCAGCTGACAATCCAAACGACTCAACCAGTTGTAGCTCGTGTACAACTGAGAAAAACCCTCAGGAACAGGAACAGCACAGCTTTGTTTTCCTGCACATTGTTCCCCCCATGGTTACTCCGTGAAGCTGACACAAAACTCACCCTGTCAGATTTTATCTCTTTCCCTAAAGGGTCAGGTCCTGCTGAATCTTCCCTGCCACCAAGCACTTCCCTAAAGCTTCTCAGCATTCTGGATAAGAAGCAGGTTCATTTTCTGCAGCAGCAAACCCAAGTTTTTCCCAGCACAAACCTCCTCCACGTTTGCACACAGTGAGATAACCCAAAGAACATCTTGTGCCCATCAGCATTAGGAGCAGGGTTGGACAGCAACAAGGGGATTTGGGTGCTCCTGGAAGTTTCCCCACGTTGTGGTTTTAATTTGGTTTTTTGGTTAATGCATTATTTATGTGGTGGTTTTATCTGCTAAATTTTATTTATTAACTGGGAGATAGGATTTGGGGGGAAAGGCAAAACAGGTGTAACTTAAAAGTAAAAATAGATAGATTTTATTAATGTACACTAAAGGAAGAGAAAAAGAAAAAAAATGAGACATTCAAAGACCTTCCCCCCTCCTTAAACTGTTTACTTTTTTATTCACTACAGAGAGAAAACTATGATTTTTAGTTTTGCTACTATTTAAACACAATTTGATATTACTTTGGAGAGGAACCTTTTTTAGGGTTAGGGAGAACACGTTATCAATAAAAGGTTTGGTGGCTTTCAAGACCTGACAACTGCTTGGAATTTTGGGCAGAGTTTGTGCAGTTTTAACACATATAAAAAGCTGTTTCCAAACTGTTTATGGTGTTTTTACATGTTTGGGGTATTGTTTTAAGAACGCTTTTTTTTAGTATAAACGGGATTCTTTATTTTTAATATTGTCTATTGTCTTTATTTGCTTTATTTGTCTTTATTCAGATAAACACAGCCTGAACACATCCAGATCTGGCCTGGGGCCCTGTGCTGCATTCCTCCTGTGGCTGGGAGGCAGCCAGGGCTGTCACATACCTGGGCTGTGCTGTTCTCTCCGTGCACCTGCTGGTTCCTGGCAGTGGTGGGTGAGATTAAACCGGGAGAGGTGCAGGAGCCCACGCCCGCAGTGCACACAGGCAGGGACAGCTGCCCCTCCTCTGCCACCAGGTGAAAATTAACCTCCTGGAAGGGGGGCAGCTCTTTTGCTCCATGACAAGAGTCGTTCACCAGCAGAAGGCTGGAATAAACCTCCTCCCCAATGCCTGGGAGAAAGGGATTCTCCAAATGTAATTCTGGAGAACACGCTGCTGTGGGTCCCTCTGCAAAACCTCCAGCCAGAGCTGCCACAGACAGACCAAGGGACAGGATCCAGCCTTTCCATCAGTATTGCTGTAGTTATACTGAGGTATTCCTCCTGGCTAGCAGAGACTTAGAGTTGTGCAGCCACCTCAAGGATGGGTTGTAGACAGTTTAGGATGAAGGAGAGGGTTTGAGACTGACAGAAGCCTGTCAGACCTTGCTGTCAATGCTGCAAGAAGTCACTGCCTCTGCCTCTCTCTCTCAGGGGGGAGCTTTTGCCCATCAGCCTGAGGACACGAGTCCCGTATCTCCAGTCCACAGCCTAACACAGATGGCTTAAAATGGATTTTGTGCTATCGTGGGCAAGTAACAAACTGGAGCAACAGCTACAGGTTTGCTCAGCCTGAGTGTTGTAACTCCCAGAGTCTGCTCCTGTCTTACCCTGCTGTGAGCTCCTGGCTCTGGGAGGGGAACTGCATCTCCAGAGCTCTAGCCAAAGCTCCTCCTGCCCCAAATCAGCATTTACCCTCGTGCCCTTGGCTTGCCAAAGCCATGCCTTTCTTCAGAAGGGGCCCATCCTGCCCCTGGCTCCCCAGAGAGTCTGCAGGTCCCAGGGCTCTGCACAGCAATGCCCCAGAGCTGTGCTGGGGGGGTTCCTTAGGAGCACTCGGGTTCTCTGTGTGCCACTGACTGACAGGAGGTGACCAGGGAGGATGCAACTGCTCCTTGTGGCTCCAGAGTGTGTGACAGCACAGCTGGTCACTGCAGCACAGCCACACTGCTCACTGAATGCCCATGCACCTTCTCCTGTCCCCCAAGACATTCCCATCTGCTTGCTGGGAACCTTAACCATCCCCCTGGTGCCTGTCCACGGGCTGCTCTGTGCCGCCTTGTCGATGCTGCCCACAGAGCTCTAGACCAGGCCTCACAGAGTCATTTAGCTGGAAAAGACCCGTAAGATCCAAGTCCAGCTGTAAATCCTGCACTGCCAAGGCCACCACTAAACCCAGTGCCACATCTCTGTCTTTGAAATCCCTTCAGGATAGTGACTCCATCACTTCCCTGGTCAGCCTGTTCCAATGCTTGACAACTCTTGTGGTGAAGAATTTTTTTTTCCTAATATCTAATCTAAACCTCCTTTGGCACAACTTGGAACCACCATTCCTCTTTTCTTTTGTTACCTGGAGAAGAGACCAACCCCCGCTCCTCAGGGAGTTGTAGTGAGTGATAAGGTCTCATCTGAGAGATGATCTTGCAGCCAGCACCACAGCATTTGTATTGCCTCCTCAACTTTTCCCCCACACCCAGGAGCACGGGAGGTGAGGGAGCGGTAGGTTATAACCCATCCTCCTTTATCAGATCATAGTTACACCTGTAAGAGGCACTATGCAGCTTTTTCATTTGGCATCACCATTTTTATAGGCAGGGAAATGCCTGAGTGAGGCGACTGAGGGATGTGCACTGAAAAGTCACTTGCTGGGTTGTGGGTCAAGGAAAGCTCTCCTGAAAGCTTCTCAGAAATTCATGCTTTTGCTATTACAGGTCAGGATCTTTAACCTCAACTGATGGGTGAGCCCTGGTGTTTTCCAGCAGCCTGTGGGGGTTTATAACCCCTTCCCTTGCTTATCCAAGGCACGAGCCCTGCTGTGTTATCTCATCTGCAGGGCTTGGCCCTTCCCTCTTCCTCCCACAGCTCCATACCCAAAAGCTGGCTGGAAATACCTTTGGAACGTGGTCATTTTGCAAACCATCCTTGGCAGAGCCTGTTTTCCTCCCCGCCCGTGCACAATGTCCACCTTGTCCACAGGCATGCTGTGATGCCGCGGCTGAGGCAGTGTTGGCTGTTCTGCCTGCCAAACCCCGCCTGCAGTTCTGCACTCTTCCTCCCATGTGGAGCTGTGACAATGCTTTCAGTGTCTTGGGCTTGCACTGGGACACTGGAACAGCCTCATCTGCCCCTGCATGCACGAACAATCTATCAACCACAAGTCCCTGAGCTCTCTGGGAATGCCAGGGCAAGCTTAGGACCAGGACACCAGTGCATCAAGCTGTGCACATGGGACACAGCTGGACATGCACATCTCAGACACCACATTTCAGATCAGGCTCTGCTCTTTTCCACCACTACTGAGTTAAACTGCTCGGAAATAATGTTTTCTCTGCTCTATAACCCATGGCAAGACCAGAATCAGCAGGAAGCAAAAGTGCCTACAGCTCAGCACTAAATGAGCCCATGGTTTATGATGAAGATCTTCTTTTCCCTTGGCATTGACTGCTCGAAACTGCTTCCACATATTTCTGCAGAGCTGGGCTCCTTAAAAGCTCACAGGGTAATTTACTGCTCTTTCACTGTGGCACTAATGGGAGGAGGAGAGGGCAGGCAGCTCAGGCATCACCTGTGTGTGAGCCTCAAGTGCATTAGCAAAGCTGTGGGTACAGGAATGACAGGCTCCACCCCAGAGCTCAAATTCGTGCAGCCACAGCCATGGAAGTGGCTTGATTTACATCACCCAAAAAGCACCCAGATACACAGCTATTAATTAAGTCCTTGTTCTGGGGATAATGAGTCCATGTGGCAAAAGGGGAAGGGGAAAACAACGTGATTTGGTGTTGATCCTCCAAGATTCTGGGTGTTTTCACCTTGCAACGCCTCCCACCAGATCAGCTGGTGAGTGGGGCCAGCACTGGGCTTGGGAGGACTCCAAAGATAAAAGCAGACCCTGTTGCAGGTCCCCATCCTCTGTGGACTGGAGGAAACCAAAACATTGTTCCTCTGTCCCCTGCAACAGACAAACACTCTCAGCATGACGAAATGGAAAGAAAGCAATGAAAAGAATGAAAAATGAAAGGTGAAGGCTGCTGCAGGTTTATGAGCTGTAGCCTGCAGACATAAAGGGAGAAACCACTTGCTAGGTGTTGGTTTTGCATCTTAAACCGTGAAACTGAGATCTCTGCAGTGATCCTGTCAGAAATGGGCACACCCAGGCTGAATAAGCAGGGCCAGCCCACGCCCTGGTGTGCAGCTCCCTGTGGTTAGTGGCCTCTGGTCTGGAGGCAGCGTCCACTGGTATTTTGGGCACTCTTCGCATTACAGGTCCCTGAGGTCTAAGAGTGGTCAGTAGATGAGACCTGTGGGAATTGTGGTTTGAAGCTATTCAGCCACCTGCTTTAGCTGGTGAGCTGATTCATATTTATTTCAGACGTGTGGGGCTAATCTAGAAAATTAAGGAAGTGACAAGACAAAATGTATCCAAAGGGAAGGCCTTGGATAGTTCCCAGTCCTGAGAGATTGTGTGTAGTCTCTGTTCTCAGAGATGAGCAGTGCACAGCTGGACACAGCCCTGGCTCCCCCAAAATCTCCATCCTCAGAGATGAGCAGTGCACAGCTGGACACAGCCCTAGGTCCCCCAAAAGTCTCCATCCTCAGAGATGTGCAGAGCACCATCTCGACACAGCCCTGAGTCCCCCAAAGGTCTCCATCCTCAGAAATGCAGAACTCTTCTGGACATAGCCCTGGTCCCCCAAAAGTCTCCATCCTCAGAGTTGTGCAGAGCACATCTGGACACAGCCCTGGGTCCCCCAAAAGCAGAGCTGGTGGCTGATGACAAGGTACCAAGGGGTGCCTCCTCCAGACAGAGACGTTCCCTCCATCAGCAGCGAGCAGCACCGTGCACATGGCAGGCAGCAATAGCCGGGAATGCCAGGAGATGGCTTTTCCTCGGGTGACAGTGACATCAGGCAGCCCCCAGTGGCTGGATATTACTGCCATCCTCACAGGTAACTCTTCCCTCAGCAAAGCTACAGTGTCACACAGGCGGCTTTTCTGCTGCTGGAGGTGGCAAACACTCGGCAAACACTTGGTTTATCATTACTCCTCTCCTGGGAGGGCAGCCCAGTTTAAACACTCCAGTGCTCTGTTCCATCCCCATTCCAGGCACTAATCCTCGCCCGCCAGGGCTCCTTGTGAGCGCAGGGGACAGCCAGCTCGGCCTCGCAGGGATGTCCCCCGAGCACTTGTCCCCTTGTTACAGCTTTGCCAAAATGCGGGACAGCCAAGCCAGCGCTGGAGCTGGAGCTCCTTGGTCCCTGAGCAGCACCTCACCTCGCTTTGTCCCGCAGAGGCAAAGAAAAGGGACCAGGAAAAAAATATATATAAATCCCTCCTGTGCCCTCTTAAACCTGGACAAAACAGGTTTTTTAATGAAAGCAGCACTTAATCATATTCAGGGCATTCAGAGCCGTGGATATTTGATGCACACACAGAGAATTGGTTGGAACTCTCCCGTCCCGGCTCCCTCTTTGTCCCTCCGTGAGCCTGGGAATGGGTGTGATCTCCGGGTAGGAGTGTCTCTGCGGTTAAGTCGGGATTGAATTACCGAGCAGTGCTGTTCCCCAGCTGACAAAGGTAGCACAACAGTGAACAAAAAGTGCCCTGGAGCTCGGCGGAGAGGAGAGGAGCGCTGGGCTTGGTGGAGAGGGGACACCTGCGAAGGACACTTGGCACCAAAGGTACGCATCTTCCCTGCGCCCCTGGCAGCTTCAATAAAGCCAGAAGGGTTTAGTACTTCTGTGATGTGGGATAGCGAGAACCAGACAAGAAATGAATATCTCATACTTAAAAACCCAAAAACCCCAATAATCCTCCCCTGTTTGAGGCAGGATGTGTCTGTGAAAGGAGCCCACCCTGATTTTTACATCGTTCGGGGGCTGGAACAAGCAGCTCTGAGTTTGCCAAGATCCCGTCCGGGCTCCGTATCAACTCCGAGGGACACATCTTTTCCCTGAATCTCCGCACAGTCTGGCTTTGATTTCGTGCAGCAGCCCATTTAACAGCGTTTTCTTTGGGCCCGGATTGGTTTTTTTGTGTGTGTTTTCCGAAATCTCGCCTGCCTTTGGGGCGCATTTATGGGCGCAGGATGCAACAGAAAACATGATAAGTTCTCACCCATGGGGTTTATTGTCTGATGGACAGATTGCCAATGGCCGGGCTGCTGGGCTCTGCAAATAGAATATTTTCTCATCCTGCTCGCTGGAGATGCGAGCTGCACTGAGGTAAAATCGACTTGTAATGGATTTGAGCTGCAGGCTCAATTTGCCAGTATTTTTCTTAGGCGTGCCTATTAGGAAATAATAGTTAACACAAAGGAGAGCTGATAGGAATTAGCATCCGTGGAGGTTCCGCTTATTCAAGCTGCCCTAACGCAGATGTAAACAAGTGTTAGAGCAGCTGAAGCAAACTGGCCCCGCCAG